>NC_143575.1:185691104-185706104 GCF_048544385.1 Mastigoproctus giganteus
AAAAGAAACACTTTTTGGCCTTGTGATGATTTTGAAGTCCAGGACATGCTCTAATTCTTCGTCTCTGGGTCGTACTGAAGCACTCATCTCCAGTCGAGGAAATTAGGATTGCCTTGAGTCTGGATGGCATCTTCGCCATCCAGACTCGTTGTTTCTTATCGTCCATCAGGCTCTGCGGCATAATTTTGCGCAGACCTTCTTTTCCCCCTAAATTTTCATGTAGAATTTCACGAATCATCTCCTTCATATCAAACTCATCAACTCCAACTCTTCTTGGGTCATCACGAACATCATCCATGTCCGTTTTTGAACCGTTTATATCATTCAGACATTGGTACGACTTATCGTTTCATACCACATATGAAATGTTTTTAACATTTCGTATGTTTCCCTTTCAGGTTTTCTCGTTTTATAGCAAAATTTGATATTCGTTCGCTGCTCCATTGCAAAATAGTGATACGAACTTTAACACTACTAACGAAAATGGTTGTTACTTGCAACCTGTCAGCCTACTGGACAATTTCTGTACCACCATCTATTGGAAGGAGTTTGAAGTACAATATGCCATTTCTGTTTATTTTCAAAACTCATCGAATATGACGTAACAGCACCAGTCCTGGAACTTTATTACTGTGCATCTGCGAATGGGTTTTTTCCAACAGGATAATGTTCCATGTCATAAGGGTTAATCGTACAGAACTCGTTCCTGGACGATGAAAATGAATCTGGCTTGCTGCTGTAGTATTTTCCCAGTCAGTGGATCTCAATTCAATTGAGTAACTTTGGGGGCGAGGTGAAACGAGCTTATTCGTAGTAGATATATGCAAACATCCATTTTACAACTGTAGGAATCACTTCAGTCAGTGGACCATCATCATTGTGGAAAGCTTTTGACACCTTGCGAATTCATACCGTGACGAATGTAGCTGTTCTGAGAGCTAAAGAGAGACCTACTTGCTGTTAGGTAATGTACCTGATAAAGTAGTTGGTTTATTAGTGTTTAGTCACCTATTTCAAATTGCTAAAGTGAGATATTGTAACTAGTTAAGGCATGATTCTCGATGGGAAGAGAACATACCGGAAAGTTTTAATATGCCCTCACAGCCGACCAGGCTAGCCGGGTGGGTAAAGTGCCTACCTGGTAACCCAAACGTCGCGGGTTCGAATCCCGCCTCGGGCTTGGATCAAAGTACTGCAAAAACCTTGGGAGGTGCATTATGGCCACAGAAGCCGATGCGCTAAAAACTACCAAAAAAAAAAAAAAAAAACATCGCAGCTACCCTTGCAATCACCGAGAATGTATCCAGTTGGCAGTGTTTCAAAAAGCAATACATCTGGCGCCAATGTTTGTTACTTTTACGTTTTATTTTAATATTGTGAAATGTTCCAATCTATTTATTCAGTCCGTCCATTTACACAAATCAGTTGTAACATACTTTTTCTTACTCAATAAATACCGATCAGAGCATATTGAGGCTACAGTTGGTTTTATTGGATAGGGAAGACATGGGCAAGATGACGAAGTAGCTTTTTAAAATATTTTCTGGTAGATATCACTAAAATTGTAATAATGAACCAAATATGACACTGCTCGACAAAATTAACAGAACACGTAGAAAACGTGGTGTAACTTGCAGCATGCGATGAAGTGGAACAAAATTTGGTATGGTGTTAGTGCACCATAGTTAGCGAACAAATGAGGAGACAGCGAGAAACTTCGAATAGGTATAAGAATTGACAAAAATATCACATTACAGGAGTTCATACAAGATGTTCGAAAAAATGGTAACATGGCATTAGTAGGGCGTATAATCCCCTCCAACGGCTAAATAGGCCTGACAGTGGTGAACCATGCTCGATATAAGGGTGTCTATAAGATTCTGTGGCAACAATCCATCAGATATTTATTAAATAGATATTTTGTTTCTACGTTTGCACATGAGGAATTTTTTAAGGGTGATGCCAGAAGTATATCAAATTACAGAGAGCTAATGATTTTATGATAACTGAGGAAGGTGGAAGAGAAATTTAAGCCAAACGTATTTGAGAGAGGCAGCAAAAGAGGTCAGCAGACCCTTAGCCATAATGATGAGAGCATCCTTGAATTCAGGGCAGGTCCCAGTGTACTGGGGATGTGACAATTTATCCTCAATTCACAAAGGGGGAAGGGTCAATAAGTGACATGAGTAATTACAGACGACCTATAAGTGAGTAATTACAGACGACCTATAAGCTTGACTTCTGTTCCAAGAAAAATAATAGTCACTGGTTGTTAAAGAAGTAATGCTCTTATCGAGATAGAAATGCAGTCACAGCATTGAGTAACAAAGGAACTGAATGCAAAAATTAATTTTCAGATCATTTACTCAGATTTCAGAAAAGGTTTTGATAATGTTCCACATAAAAGACTGTTGTGCAAATTGGAGCAGTTTACCATTAGGGCAAGTTACTGTTATGGATAGAGATGTTTCAAGGGATGGTTGAGTGTGAGCGGGCATCTTGGACTACCGTTATATGTGAAGTCCCCCGGGGTTCAGTGCTGGGACCCCTTACTGTTTTCCAGTATTTCTTAACGATATTGATGAAAGCATAACAAGCTTTTATCTAAGTTTTCAAATAAGGTTGCCATGGTGGTTAATGACTTGAATCAAGGCATACTACTGCAACAAGACCTGTAAAAATTAGGGATGGAATTGAAAATTGGGGTTCAAGATGGATAACTGCAATTATATGGGTAGCTGTAATCCCAGATTAACATACTAACTGTGTAGTTCAACACTAAGAGTAGTAGAGACTAATAAAGACCTGAGAATTATTGTGCAGGGAGACATGAAGTCATTTGAGCAGTACAGACTGGCCGCTAGGACAGCTTACGGGGTTTTTTTCAGTGATATACAGGAATTAGTCTAATAGGGTGACTATCCTGTTGTATAAAAGCAATAGTTAGGCCACACCTTGAATATTGTAATACAGGTCTGGAAGCCTCATTTTAGGAAGGATGTTGATCTGTAAGGATGGGTGCAGAGAAGGGGTACAAGAGAAGGGGAAAAGAGGGCTTACCAACAAAGGCTTTAGTTCCGCAAAATTGCAGCGTCTGAGAGACCTGCCAGGAGATAATCTGTTTGAAATGTTTAAGGCTTTGAATGAATTGAGTAAGCTCAATGCTGATGATATCCTCCTCTTGTTCAAACTACACAATAGGGGGGGGGGGGCAGAAATTTAATTTGAGGAAGGATAGTTACAGGGGTGATATGGGGGAAAATTTGCTTTTACCCAGCGGGTAGTTCATTGTTGAATAAATTAAGTCAGAACTAGACACACAAGGAGTCGGACTGGTGATGTGCGAAGTGTTATTTTTTTATTATTCTTTATTTTTTATTTCTTCTGTTTAAGCTTGCTTTCTTGCATCATTTGCCCCTACTTATACTAAATTATCACTTACATGTAAACTTTGATTTCTCCTAGCTCCTAGACATTTATGAGCGCATGATAAAATATAGTTTTATATGTCAAGGTAGATAACATGTTAAACGCCCTTCATACGTGTGCTTTGATGTCACTTTACTTCTTTTAACTAGGGGCTTAAAAAGATAGATGGTCGGAGAAGTGGCAGCTTCGTTTTAATGCTGCTAAATGCAGTCTTACCCTTGGGGAATAGCAACCCATAAATAAATTATGCACTTGCACTTGGTGGGATTGAATTAAAAGCAGTGCAGGAGGAAAAGGGCTCTTGTAGTTACAATACGGGCAGATATAAAGTTTTCTGAGCAATGTAAACAGGCACCATGGTTTTTCCTATCGATGATTTATCGAACGCTATGCTGTAGAGATAGGAAGGTCATAATCCCACTGTATAAGGACAAATGTAAGACCACATTTGGATTACTCTGTTCAAGTATGGAGACCTTATCTGAAAAAAAGACATCGAGCTTCTGAAAAGGTCCAGAGACTAGCAACTCGCATGGTGATATTAGCAAATGAGCGACCATGTGAGGAAAGACTCCAAATACAAAGGGTACTAGGAAAGTTTTGCAATATGACGCAACAATGAATCACAGGAAGCTGCTTGTTGCTGCATGTTGAGACATGTTCATACGTGCATAGTAGCCCGCCGCGCCAAGTCGATGGGCTCAGTTATTCATTAGTAGTGAGAGTGTAAAGTGCTTGCGATGGCATCGTGGTCATGAAATGAGATAAGGGACAGTTTTGCGGTATAATTTCGTGCGTGGTTTAACTATAGACCAGTGCTTAGAAGAAATGACTCTTGCACTAGATGATGATTGTCCACATCGTACAACGATATTCAGGTGGTATAGAGAATTCCAAAGGGGAAATTTCACTCTGGAGGATTCTGAGAGGCCGGGAAGGCCACGAACGTCAGTTACGGAGGAAAACGTTACTGCTGTGAGGAAAATGCTTGACGAAAACAGGCGAGTGACCTACCAACAGATAGAGGATACTTTGGGCCTAAATGCACCAGCAATTCGTTCGATTCTGCAAGATCATTTGCACGTGAAGAAACGTTGTTCTCTCTGGGTGCCGCATCAACTGACTGAAGAGCAGATGACACGACGTGTGACTTGGTGCCAGGAGATGTTAAAAAAGTTTGATAAGGGACAATCTCGGTATGTGAACAACATCGTGACAGGTGACGAGACTTGGCTGTACTATTAGGATCTGCCGACCAAGGCTCAAAACAAAGTTTGGGTCTTTGATGATGACGACACACCCGTAATTGTCAGAAAATTCCGATCTGTAAAGAAGAAAATGATAGCTGTATTTTTCAAATCGAGTGGAATTGTGGAACGTGTCGTTTTGGGACACGCAGAAGACAGTCACAGCTAAGTGGTATACTGAACAATGCCTGCCTAAAGTCATTGGATCTATGAAGAACCTGCGGCCAAAGTCAAGAATGGACACCTGGTACCTCCACATCACGATAATGCTGCAGCTCACCGCGCCAAAGCCTGCACCGAATATTTGACCACGACAGGACTGAAACTTCTCGAGCACCCTCCTTACAGTCCAGACTTTGCTCCCTGCGACTTTGCACTGTTCCCGCATGTGAAAATGAAGCTAAAAGGAAGGCGGTTTTCCAGTGATGAGGACCTTCTACGGGCTTGGGACAACGAGTGTGCTTTACTCCCTAGTGAAAATTGGCAGAACTGGTTTAAAGATTGGTTTCGGAAGATGGAGAGGTGTATTGAATGTAGAGGAAATTACTTTGAAAAAATTAAATAAACAAAGCTGTATTGCAAAACGTTCCTAGTACCCTTTGTATGTGTGCAATCAGGCACCTCAGAGGTGATCTAATTGGAGTTTATAAGGTTCTTTGAATAAATCCGAAGATCAACTGAATACTTACCTATATGAGGAGAAAGCATACGATTTGTGTTTTCTTATCTACTTGTTTTTTTTTTTTTTTTTTTTTTTGGGTTTTTTTGCCAATTCGACGTTTTAACGTATCGTCGCAATACATTGCAGCTGCTTAATTTATTAAATGTTTTAAAGAGACACTGATATACAGTAGCATCAGTTATTTCCTTGAGGTCTGATGACAAAGTGCACTCTTGCACTGTTTTATTCTCGGGCATGACTGCGTACAAGATGGAGGCTTCTGTCGAGCCGTCCTCAAAGATTGACGTGCGATCTATAACTCGTTTTCTGAAAGCAGATGAACTAAAACTGGCCGAATTGTATCGTGGAAAGTTAGTTCAGTATAGTATCCTCGAACAAGGAAATTCCGGACCGAAAACGAGTGCAATACACTTCAGAATGCCTGAAAATCATCTGAATTCTTCAGTTCCAAATTGTCTAACGATTAGTATCAATCTCGTTTTTTTTTTTTTTTTTTTTTTTTTTTTTTTGTTTAATATAGAGGCGTATGTCTTCAACGCGACACATTCTGTATTTCTATCGTCCATTCTACGTTTGAGAAGATGATACAGGAGTTGTGAAGGAAGCAGGGCTGGAAATTAAATTTTACGAAACAGAACGTTGGTCAGGATAGTAGAAAGGAAAGCAGTTAACACACAACGTGTTAACTGCTTTCCCTCTTATTATTATTATTATTAGCTACATGGTGCAAGGAAGCCTGAGGCTTATGCTACACCAGCCAAAAAAAAAAAAAAAATTCCCGAGTTACCCAGAGTGAGAGAGAGAGAGTGTGTGTCAAAAGTAGAAGGGAATCACCAAGAAAGAGAAGAATGATGATATCCAGCTCGGGACCCTGGGTGTGCCAAGCCCATACTCACCAGATGTGAGCCCCTGGGTGTGTATAACCTGGCAAAACAACGTTCTGTCTTTTCCTGCCTCGGTGTGAAGTGTAAATCACTGCTTACTGACCAGAGTTAGTCTCAAATGATCTTCACCTTTACTGGCCACTGGAAGACTCCCCCAGAAGACTTCATTCTCACGAAATGAAGGCGTTAAGATGGAGGAGACTTAATGTTTCCAAAAACCACCCGAAACAGTTCATTTGAACACGCGCCCTCATATAGTAGCAATAATCAAAAGTTGTGGAAGTACATATATTTACAATTCGCTATTTGTAAATACAGTACTTATGATAAAAAGTTATTACTTTGCTATAACTTTTTATGAGTACTTATACGTTCCTATGCTTGGTATCATAATTGCGTTGTTTACAATTTTTGATACACTTATATCGTGTTATTTGTCCTAATTAGCAAATGAAAGGTTTGAAATTCTCTTCTCTGTGCTCTTATATCTATTACTTTTCCATTAACAAATGACGGGTAATTGAAGATTTTCGATTTAATTGAGATCCTTTTCATGCTAGTAACTTTATTTAGAGAAACGTTTCTGTAAATGATAACGAAATATTTAAAGTAAAACATTATTATTTGCACCTGGAATCAATCATATGGGGAAAAAAATGATGTGAGATCTTTTAGAGAAAAAAATATCCCTTAATGAAATTGACATATGAGTAATATGAAGTGTTCGTGATAGAAAAGTAACACCCAATGGGTGTAGAGGGGAGGCGGAAGGATTTTTTTTTTTGTGCGTTCTTTTTAAATTTAGCGTTGTCTATAAAGCCAAAATACAAACTGAGTGTAGCAGTGATAAAATGAAACTATTCTTACTAATTTCAGCCTATGACTTTCCACAGAGCATAATGCTTTCATTTAGAAAGCCCTTCTGATCCCTGAAGACTTTCTGGCGACAGGAAGACTGGACGACAGCGATAACATGCACATTCTGTTTTCTCCACACTTCGTTCGATTCTGGGAATCTTCAAAATTTGATTTTCTTGGACAGGAGTGACTCATCTGACATTTAACTGATAACAGGCCTGCTGCTATTGTGTGCTTTTAAATGACTTTTTTTTTTTTCGATTAGTGTAACAGATAGCACTTGTGAATTCTTGAATCCATTATAAGTAAGGAAAAGCCGGAAAGTATTGTTTCAAAGCAAATTAATAAATGTCAAATTGTGAGAAATATATTCATTTACGAAATTTAAACCCGTGGCTTTTTGGCCGTGAAGGGCATTAAAGATTATCTCTCTCTCTCTTTTTTTTTTTTTTTTTTTTTTTGATTTGGTAGTTGTTGCGCATCGGCTTCTGTGGCCATATTGCACCTTCCAAGGTTTTTTGCACTACTTTGATCCAAGCCCGAGGCGGGAATCGAACCCGCGACCTTTGGGTTGCCGGGCAGGTACTTTACCCACTCGGCTAGCCCGGTCGGCCTCTCTCTCTCTCTCTCTATATATATATATATATATATATATATATATATATATATATATAATATATATATATATATATATATATATATATATATATATATATATATATATATATATATATATATATATATATATATATATATATATATATATATATATATATATATATAATATATATATATATATATATATAGGCAACGGTAAGTAAATATTTGTGCAAAGTTTTTAGTTAAAAGGAAAATTGTCAGTTTTTTTTTGTTTTTTTTTTTCATGCTGCGAGGTGATATATGAAGATAAAACATTTAATGTATTAAGTATCATTACAATAAAAGTGATTTAAATCAGCTAGTGGGATGGTTAGATTTCTTTCTTTACCATTTCCCCCCCCTTTCCCTAGAAATGCTGCACAGTAAGTTTGCTGTTATACTGGGACGGGAGGCTGATGGAATACGACAGTGGTTGCAATCGTGATTTGATTTTTAAAAACTGTCTAGTTTCAAAAAATAATTTTAGTACTTATAATTGTTATTATAGGTAATAATTGAAATTGTATTTAAAAATTGTTAAAAAAAAAGGGAGGGATTGACTTAAACGGCGAAATATGACTAAAGCCGAATTTAAGGCTCTAAATAGAAGTCGACTTAACCTCGAATGTACGGTAGTTGCAAATATTCTTGCAACCCAACAAAACTCTGTGTCCAAGTATATCCTAGCTGTGTTTGTGGACTTCGAAGGCGCTTTCGACTCCTTGTGGTGGGAGAGCGTCCTTAGGTCCTTGAGGTCTGCAAATTGCGACGATTAAGTCTATAAAGCCTTACAATCTTATTTTTGTGAACGTTCCATCAAGGTTAGTGCTTATAATTCTCAGGTTTCAAAAGGATGCCCCCAGGGGTAGATGTTGGGGCCTCTGGAATGCAGTCCTGGATCAATGACTTGAGAACGCATCACAAACGTTCTGAAAATTGTATATGCTGATGACCTTGTGATGGCTGTTGAAGGAAATTCAAGAAAAATTCTTGAAGAGAAGGTGGACCTATTATCAATGATTTGTTATCCTGGGCCAATACTGAAAATTTCTCAAAGCAAGACAAACTTTGACTTTCAGAAAACATTTTTAATTATAACAATTATAACTAGGATCCTACTCAATAATAGACAGGTACCTCAAAACGAAAAAGGCCTCCGTAGCAGAGTGGTCAGTAGCGGGAGTGCAGTAGCACACGCTCTTTGAGTAGACCGGGGTTCAAGCCCCTGACTGCTAAATACGGTCGATCTGCCAACCCGCACTGGACCAGCGTGGCAGATTATGGTCCATTTCCTTCAACATGAATTGTTGAAGAGGCTTCCATCCTGCAGTGGGTTGATAATGGCTGCAGTTTACTTTTTTTATCCTCAAACGAAATGTCTATGTGCTCTATTAGATGACAGGATGAGTTTTCCAGCCACGTGTCTAATTTAAAGAAAAAAAATTCGGAATTTTGCTACATCGGTGGTCAGGAATGACTGGGGCCTGACTAAAAAAACATTATTATTATACTATAAAAACAATTTTCCTGCCTGTGATATCCTATGCATCTAGTGTCTGGCACTAAAACGTTATCAAAATAAAGATGAAAACTAAGTTAATTTCTTTGCAGAGATCCGTATTACTAACGATACTTAACACATATATTTCTAGAACCACTTCAGACAATGCCCTACAAGTCTTAGGAGGAATGATGCCCTTAGATCTGTACATTGCATATCGTGGAATGCTGTACAAACTAAAGAAGGGTCTTTCGATTACTGTGCATGGCATAGCATCTGAATCTGCAAATGATATAAACCAGGAAAAGGTTAGAATTTGG
Organism: Mastigoproctus giganteus; assembly: GCF_048544385.1. Lineage (NCBI taxonomy): Eukaryota > Metazoa > Arthropoda > Arachnida > Uropygi > Thelyphonidae > Mastigoproctus > Mastigoproctus giganteus. The sequence continues at coordinate 185,700,665 of NC_143575.1, forward strand.
AGAGAGCTAACAGGAATATGGCTACAGAGATGGGATGAGAGTCAATAACCACAAAGATATATATACAACAAGCTGATTACTTAGCATTTCCAGGTATAAATTTATGGTTCACGCCTAAAATGTATACCTCCTATTTGTTAACGGGGTATGGCTCCTTGAGGGCTAAGCTTTCTGAGCGTAGGTTAGAGCCGGACCCGTTTTGTACTTGTTGTGATTTTGAGACCTGGGAATGTGTTCTCCTGCATTGCTCAGATCATGTACAATTCAGGCACACTCTATTGAGTCTGGTTCCTGAATTATCGGAAGCGAATGTCAGTGTTCTTATAGAGAATGCTGGCAATTTCAGATTCTTGTAAGACTTTGCTACTAATGTCTTTAAAAAGCAGCTTCAACTAAGGTCCCCTAACTCCTCAGAGAAACTTAAATAAAATACGATCCCATATGATTCTATTTTTTATTATTTTTATTTATTTATTTTTATTTATTTATTATTTTTTTTTTGCTGGCTCCCAGGTATGGGCAACCGGGAGTGGGAATACTGGCACCCTCCGGTGGATGCGGGATCTGTGCAAAAAAAAAAAAAAAAAAAAAAAAAGCACATACAGATGATAACAAGAGAATCCCACTACTCATAACACCAAACACTTTTTCAGGCTCGCTATACAGAGTTTTCTGTACGATCACAGTGGTGGACAAAGGCGAAGATGGACATTTGCCTAGAAGCCACCCCCCCCCCCATTCTCAAATATATCTATCCTAAGCACACACTTAGGGTAGATATATTTGAGAATCTATATAAATTGTATATAAATTAATTGTATATTTATCTTGGGAATGTACATAAAATGTGTGTCTAAATAAATGGGGGGGGGGGAGAACCAGAATGGTCTGCGCGAGCAGCACAGTACAGTGGTATCGTCACTATTCTCCCCACACTGGGTGGAAAAGGCCCGGTTCGAATCGAGTCGATGACGCAAGGAACTTTAATGGGCTTTTTTCACTCCGTGGCTGAGTTAGGCGGTCGCAGGCGTAGATAGCAAGGTTCTTCCTCAGAAACTGGAATTTTTTTTTCTTCCAGGAAAACAGGCAAATTGAGCAGAGAACACACGCAATTTACAGACAAAGTACATATGTGGGTATATGTAATCAATTATACCTAATATAATAATTTGAATTTGAACCCAACGGAATGTGTTGCAAGAATATTTGCAACCTATTTGGCCAGTGCTGGATGAGCGAGTCTCAAAGCCATGGACTTGTGTCGAGACTGTCTTGTTCTTATAAGGAGAAAAAGCCAAAGACCAAAACTATAATCCTGAAGGCGAAAGCTGGGAGGCTTCAGGACAGTGAACAAGTTAATGTGGAGCTGGTAGTCAGTATTGCTCCAGTTCTGCCAACTGTTAAAATAATCGCTGTACGATCTATAAGGAATCGGCGTGTGACTTTGGAGGCTGTATCCGATAAGTGACATCAATAGGATTTAAGACTGTACACAAGTTGGAGAACTGGGGCTTTAGGTTGAGAGGAACCCTCGGAGGAACTCGAAGCTTGTCTTCGATGTGAATCCTTATGTGACTAAAGAACACTTTGTTGAGGAGCTATGGGGAAGGAATTTAGTTGATAGTGGAATAACTAAAGATCAGGTTCTTTCCGAGATTACAGTTTTAACAAAGAATAAAGCCAAGAACTCTTCTGGTCTGAACTATGTCTTGGAGACTTCCGGACGCATAAGAAGAATTCTTATAAATCGCTCCAGAGTTTTTGTGGATTGGAGTTCCCACCGGGTTTGGGACCTGTTGACTCCGACTCAGTGTTATTATTATTATTATTATCATCAGTTTATTCTACAAACACCCCTGTACATAAATTTTCTAGGAGGGTGGCGCATACATACATCCAACTAAACTTATTATACTGTAACATAGGATTAAATATCAGCAAATACATAAGATATATAAACATAGAGGAAGAATTACTTACATACAGAAATCATGCATTCATAGAAAAATTACAAAACAATATACATACATAGAAAAATGACATCGTCATTTACACTATAATAATAAACATTAAAACATCGCGATGTGGATAAGGCAAAATTTAGTTTCTGCCCCTACACATTGAATAAATGCATGGCATGTGACCAAGCACTGTGAAGCAGACGAATTCTGTGGGCATAGTGCTGGACGGGGCCATGTGTATAAGGACTGTCCTAAGCGCACTGATACACCTAAGTGTGCGAATTGCTGGCGGTGGAAGTCGCCGTCCTCACATTAGGCTTCGATAAGATCTGTCCTGATTATATTCGTGCTGTCGACATTCTCGGTTTATGGTGATTAGTCGGCGCGGTAGCACAGTGGCACTGGTCCTTTCCACCCCACACCGGGTGGAAAGGCCTGGGTTCGAATCCTGTCGATGACGCTAGGAACTTTGATGGGTTTTTTTCACTCCGTGGCTGAGTTAGTCTGTCTCAGGCGTAGATAGAAAGGTTTTTTCCCACACCAACTGGGGTTTTTTTTCGTCCAGCAAAACAGACAAATCGATCATAGAACACACGCAATTTACAGACACAATACATCAATGGGTATATGTAATCATTTACGGGCGACCCTAAAATAATACTTTGATTTATTTATTGTTTTTTTATTATGGTGATTAGTCCTAATGGCCTCTGCTAGTGGTGGGTCTGTGTGGTACCGGTGCAATTTGGCCTCTTTCATTGATGCCTGCAGAGCTGCTGGACTAATGTAAAGTCATTGAGTTGAGTCTTGGGTTGACGGTGTCGGACCTGGTTGGGTTGCTGACCTCAATATTTATAAAATACGTCATACTGAATGGGTGATAGATTTTAGGGTGGAGGATTGCTTCTTTCATCTTAAGTCACTTAATTGTTTGAATTATGTTATAAATTAACGTCTTACCGAGGCTGTGATGTGATGTAAAAGAGGAGGATCATTCCTCTTATGAGATTAATAAATTCACTGGTATGGACTTAGTTTGGAGATTGTTTAATTTAACTTGTCTGATGGGAAGTCAGGCATAAGGTTTTTCTAGATAGGGCCCTATCTCCTCGTGGTGGGATCGGACACGCCGTCCCCCACCGCTAGGCTGAAGGTCGTACTATCAATATCTTTGTTATTAGTCAAAAGATGACTTATGTTGTTGTTGTGTATAATATTAACCTTGAATAGATTCTGGAACAATCACAGCAGAGCAACAATTAGCGTATGGGCGGGAGCCCAGGTGGCTAATTACGGTTATGTTTTTGACAAATGACAATCCAACGGAATCATCTGATTGGAGACACCTCAGTGATCGGTAGACTAATTCTGAGAAAGAAAGACAGTTTGCTTTCTTGCTCTCCGTTCATACAACTGACCATAAGCTCAAGCCTTAGTTACAGTTTGGGTCTGTCTGCCTGCTTTGTCCTGATCGGAAATGGCCTGATGTCAAGCTGAACCAGCTGGGGTTAGCCGAATCAGATTATTATTATTGTTATTAGCCATATGGTGCAAGGAAGCCTGAGGCTTATGCTGCACCAGACAAAAAAAAAAAAATCTGAATTTACTCAGAGAGAGAGAGAGAGAGAGAGAGAGAGAGAGAGAGAGAGAGAGAGAAAAGTAGAAGGGAATCACCAAGAAAGATAAGAATGGTGATATCCAGCTCAGGACCCTGGGTGTCACCATTCTTATCTTTCTTGGTGATTCCCTTCTACTTGTGGAGAGTTGGAAAACTGCCTCCATGTCATGCTCCACTATCCGCAATATACGGACCTACCAGCTCCGCTGGAGCGGAGGACCGCGTTATTTATGAAGTTAACTTGCCTGTTGTTTGAGGACCAAACGAGTTTTGGCCTTATTTTTTGTCGATATGTAAAAGCAACGTTTAGGAGATGAGCTCTCATTAGATAGTAGTGACCTAACTCCTCGTGGTGGTGACGGTAACTCGTAGATGGGGATTTGATAGCTCGTAACCACTGCGATGCTAAATGGTCAATGCTTGCAACTAATCTCTTATTTGTTTTATTTAAGTTGAACTTTGGGTCTTTGTATAGTTAGTATTATTTTGTTCTTACTCCGGCAGGACCTCCAGGTCAGTGGAGTTTACAATAAATCAATCAATGCAAATGTTAATCGTATTTAGCAGTCACGAGCTTGAACCCCGGTCCACTTAAAGAGCGTGTGCTACTGCACTCACGCTCCTCACCACTTGGCTACGTCTAGGGCCGTTTTAAGAACTCTCGGGTCCCCTGACGAATTTCAAAATGTGTCCCCTATTCAGTTTAAATTTTGTTTTAATTTTTTTCCTTGGTCTCTCTTAGTCGCATTCCTAACATTATGTATTAAAAAAGCTACTGGAGACCATGCTCCATCGCCACGTCAAGGTGGAAACCCATCGATGGAGTTTCTTTTCTTTTTTGTAATTTTTTTTTCTTGTTTTTCTTTTTTAAATTCTTTATCTTGTTTTTCTTTTAATTTTTTTCCCCTATTTTATATTTTTTGAAATCTTTAATTCGTATAAAATTTGTTTGAAATGAATGAAAATACCTATGAACAACTTTAAGAAAGGTTTCTTTACAAAAATTATAAAAATGGTTTTCGACATTTCAAAGCGGCAAACTCCTGGATGACATCATTAAAATCGATGTTTTGTAAAAGCTCATTCTCTATTGCCATTAAACGTAAATGATTTAAACGCGACTGGTTCATATTATTTCTATATTCATTCTTTATAAACTTTAACTTTGAAAATGAACGTTATTATATATATATATATAATTATTTTTCTAAACATTAATATTTTCGGCACTTTAAACTATTTAAAGAAAGCCAAAAATATTATTCGTATATCATTACGTTTCGTGTTTGCGGTGCTTTCGACCGCAACGTAACATGTGGGACAGAGGATCTTTTAAAAATATATTTAATATAAAAAAGTGAGGCCCCCCCCCCCAGTAGGCCGATGCCCCTGGCGTCCGCCGGGTGCGCCTATGCGTTAAAACGGTCCCGGCTACGTCAGGCATAATTTGTGCTTAGTAGAAACCAGCTAATAGTTTTGATGCTATGTACAAATTAGTTTAACACGCATATGGGCGAGATGCGCAGGAGGCGTAGTAAGGTGTAAAAAGTAAAGTAAAGTGCAGCCATTATCAACCCACTGCAGGATGAAAGCCTCCTCAACAATTCATGCTGCGGGAAGCTCACTTAAAATGAAATGAACCGAACCGAATGTCTGGTGCTTATACGAATATGCGGTCTCTACGCTGAAATTTGCTGGCTGATAGTAAACGTGTATATAAGATTAAACAAGAGATTATAGCAGATTATATGAAGTTTACACGATAATGCATTTATTATATCATTTACAATTTTGTTGAGGGGTACTAAGGCACATACTGTAGTTAATGAAGATATTACGTATATTCGAAGTCTGCAGCAAT
>NC_143575.1:187260084-187384058 GCF_048544385.1 Mastigoproctus giganteus
TTCAATTCATAGCTAAATTTTAATCAATGAATTAAAGTAAGCTCTTTCATAATGATTACTTTTCAATAAATTTACTATTATATGCAAAATGCTGGAAGCCAAAAATGGCATTACTAATCTGTTTAACTGAAAACCCATTGCTCCTACTTCAAACTGAGTGTAGACTTTTCTTGTACTTTAATTAACCTTCCCTCAATAAATACCAATTTTGATTTAAAGGACACCCTACATAGCTGTAATTGCTAGAGCAAAACATTCCTAGCATTCACCAAAGTGATTTTCTGAAAATAAGACAATTGTGGCAAATTGGAACTAATCCTTCGGTAGTTTACCAACCCTCCTTCCATAGAATAGAGAGGAATAACAGATGAAGTCCTTCACGGTTGTTAAATGGTAACATACTAAAGTATATACAGTCGCTCTGGACTTTTATTTTTAATATATATTTTTTTAATGCCTAATTTTATCAAATATTATTCTTGAAGAATCTTTGTAAACATGTGGAAGCAGCAGGTAAACATCATTAAAAATCCATATTTACTAGACTAAATTAATTGTTTTCATTCTCTCAATATGTGTTTTCTTTTTCAATTTTTAATTTCCCACTGTTCCAGTTGCTATTTGCTTCACATTCACAATTGTAGTGCTATCAATACATCCAGTGACAAAAGAATGAAGTATTTCTTAATGTGAAATGTGTGCTTTAGCTGATATGTTTTACAGAAATGCAACTGAACAAATTGCAATGTATGTAAATATATTTATATGTATATGAGTTAAACAAATATTATTTTTACAAGTGACAAATCTTAAAAGAATGAAATATTACTCATGGAAATATAAACTATGCAATTAACTAATGGCAAAAGGATTCTTCAGGATATGTGAAACAAATCAAAGTGCTTATTACTTCACTTCATAAAGTTCATTGCATATAATTTTATATGCCTCAGTTAATTTTTTTTTTTTTTTTTTTGATTTGGTAGTTGTTGGCGCATTGGCTTCTGTGGCCATATTGCACCTCCCAAGGTTTTTGCAGTACTTTGATCCAAGCCCGAGGCGGGAATCGAACCCGCGACCTTTGGGTTGCCGGGCAGGTACTTTACCCACTCGGCTAGCCCGGTCGGCGCCTCAGTTAAGCAGTAACTCTAATTAAGATTACAAAGTTCACTGATACAAATCTGTAATAAGCAATAATGCATGATGCAACCTGCTTCATCTACAATTAATAATGAGAGAAAAGAAAGGCATAACTCATTACATAGTGAAGAAGAGAACAGAACTAAGTTACTTCTTTCAAGTAAGAGAAATGCCAAATGATCCCAGACTTCACTTTTGCTTACAGAGGGATTGCCTAAAGAAGTTGGTTGAAAAGTACTAGTCTAAACAGAAGATGAAGTGAAATCACAAATACAGCAGTCAGTCTTTTACGTTAACCTTACCTAAGGTGCATTAAGAATGAAAACAGATGAGTGAATAACATTTCTAAGAGAAGTTTCTGAAAGTATTTTTGCATGGCTGACCTCCACCAAAGCAAAATTATGCTTTGAAAGATGAAACCAGCTCTAGAAGCCAGAGGTGTTAAATCATCATGAGAACCTTTGATTCTGGTGCACTCTGATTGCATTCAAAGAGATTTTATTGTTGCCAACCCATATCTCTTAATGTTTCTGAAAGATAGTTAGGTTTCACCAGCATGAAATGCATTTGTGCAAGGAAGAATATTTGAAGCACTACTATTTCTGTGTAATGCTATGAGCTGCATTCTTTACTTGATCCTGGTGCACTTTGACTGCATCCATAGAGATTTTATTGTTGCCAACTGGGGATTATGCTTCCCAAGCTTTTTTATTTCCTAGTAAATTTAAATTTAGACTAATTTTATCTATAGGTTTCTTAAAATTGATATATTTAGTTATTGTTTGAATTGGATAAGGCTATAGAAAAGCTCTTTAGTAAGTGTGATAAGATAAAGCTGCCCCGGAAGTAAACAGTAAAAGAGAAGCCTTTAAATAAGAGTGTGATTTGGCTAACCCAGTAAACAAATTTATTGATTGTTCAGTTTATCCATTTTTAAAAAATATGCTCTCAAGAAGCATAAACTGCTGAAAACATTGTCTTTCAATCTGCTACGCAGTTTAGAACAAAATGAACTAATGACGGAGGGTGATCTTTTGCTTTTGGTTGATGTAGGTTATATCGACAACAAAGCTTTGACAAACAGATCCAAATTTTCTTTCATTTTTTTGTTGCCTGAAATACATCAAACTCTTTCCAAAGCGATTTTAACATGTCAGATGTTATTGTAGCGTTAATCGGTGTTGCTGTGCATTGAATGCATTTTTTCAGAGCCAGTATCACTTTTTCTTCCAGATTATTGTTGGGGCTGGGTTCAATGAGAATGATTCAGTTTCCTCTTAATTTACTCTAAACAATCGCTCAGGGAGTTTCTTGGCCAGCTTGATTATATCATTTCATGCGCACATTGCAAAAAATGAATTATTTTCCAGACATTCAATCACCTGTGAGTCATTAAGAAATCATAAAGGTGAAATAATATTCTTATTTTTTCACTGAGTGAAGCGATGCCGAATGGAAAATTCCAGCTTTCTTGAAATTAGCATTAGTTGAGGCATATGATGTAAGAAAGTAAGCTTATCGAGCATTAGCCATTAAAAAAAAAAAAAAAAAAAAACACTTCCCATTTTACCCATCCGGTCACTCCAAATGTTTGTCTAGTTCAACCTTAAATTTATTTAAGCTATCAACTTCCACAACAACAGATGGAAGTCTGTTCTTGCAATCAACTACCCACTGGCTAAAGGCAAACTATCCGACTGCACAATTATCTCCAGGTCTTTTTCATTCTCCACCTCCCTGAGTCTAGCACCACACAGTTGGTACATTTCTCTTGGGTTACTGCTACACATATGCAGTACTTTGCATTTGTCAATATTAAACTTCAGTTGCCACTTCTCAGCCCATCTGCCTAACCTTTCTAGATCCTGTTGTAGTAGCATACTGTCTTTACATATCATTAACAACCCTGCCAACCTTTGTATCGTCTGTAAACTTGGATATTAAACCTGATATATCTTCATCAATATCATTGATAAATATACAAAACAACAATGGGCCCAACACCGAACCCTTGGGAACTCCACTAATAACATTTGTCCGTGAAAAGAAGTGTCCATTTATTACCACTCTCTGCTGTATCCCACTCAACCATCCCTTTATCCATTGCAGCAACTTGCCCTTAATGCCATACCATTCTAATTTGTACAGCAGTCTTCCATGTGCAACAGTATCAAAAGCTTTCCTGAAATCCAAGTACAGTCCATTCCAGTTATTTGGACACATCGGGACTAGTGCATTTTGGCCCAATTAAGCGACCGCCCCAATTATCCGAAGTTTCACGTAAATAGTTAAAAATAAAATGTACCCTCCCCCCTTTTACAATTGGTTCACTGTACAATAAAATCACGTTACGATGGAGTCACCATAGTAAAGCACCGTTCACTATACGATGTGCAGTAAGCACCGGTCTTTGTGATCACATTTGTGAATTGAATTTTAATTCTATTAAACAGCGATTCTAATTAGCGAAAATAAGAGGAATATTATCCATAGGCTATAAAAGCAAAGATATATTAAGCAGAAATTTGCCCTTTATTACCTTACCAATTAAAAAAATTAAATGATACGTGATAATCGGAATAATTAATACGTACTGTAATATGTACATACAAACTAGGTGACATTTCTATTCACTGACATTTGTGGGTGGAGGTTAAAATTTAAAACAGTAAAAAGATAAGCAATCAATAACAAAGAACACAGCACACACAAATTGCAAGTAACACAATACGCACAAGTGAAAACAGAGTAAAGAGTTACAAAGCTTTTAAAAATAGGAATGAAGAGAAGATCTGAAAATTAATTTTTTATATGATTGAAGATTTCATGGAAGTGTAAACACATTTCACCATAACTCACAGAATTCCAGCTGTCGGTGTTATCTCAAATTCAGTAAGATCGAGTTTACTGTCCGTTTATGAGAGATTTCACTAACAGGAAAGCCCAATAAACAAGTGACTGCTAATTGTTTTTATTGTTTTATGGTTGTAACCTCCAGAATTTCGACCAAACCAAGTGGTACTGTCGGAGACAATCATAGGTTAATTTCCAGTGCTGCGGTCTCCTGCCCCGATTAAACGGCATGCTGTCCCAATTAAGCGAAGTAAACCTTGGCTGTTTTCTCGATTGGTTTCTGTTTTTTAAGATTTGCCCCAAATAAAAGGCTGCCCCAATTAACCGGTGGCCCAAATAACCGGAATCCACTGTATATGATATCAAAATTATTTTCTGCATCCCATTCCTTTGTGACCACATCGTAGTATTCAATCAAATTGGTCAGACAAGATTTCCCCCTAACAAACCCATGCTGTGTCTGAACTATTACTGCAGTCTTGTCTAGGTTATCCTGCAAAGCTTCTTTAACTGACTCCATTATTTTCCCCCAGAACAGAAGTTGAACTAACACATCTATAATTATTTGCATCACCCTTTGAACCCCCCTTTGTGAATTGGGGATACATTTGCACATCTCCAGTCTATGAGGAAACCCCCCCCCCCCGAATCAAAGGATGCTCTCATAATTATGGCTCCCATAATAGTTACCCTAACACAGCCCATGTATTTACCTGTTCCATGATGACTCCCAGCAGCTCTTGTTCCCAGCAACTTGCTCTCTAGGCTGCTGCTCATTACAATAGAAGCAGTGCAAGAATCGCTTTTGCCTCTACCTGCGGCTACTGTTAATTTTTTAGTCTGTGAATCCCCCCCCATACAATCTAGCAGTTTTCCAACCCACCTAACACTGCCTCCATAGCATCAGCAAATATTTTTGCACTCTTTCTATTTAAGTGTATCCCATCCCTGTAGAAGCAGTCTCTCCTGTTAGCAAGAGGCGTCTCCGTAGCCAGGTGGGAAGGAGCAGCAGTGCATAACACATGCTTCTTGTGACAAATGGGCCTGGAGTACTGGGGTCCATAGTTTAACAAATAGATATTTATTGTATAAATATCATTTCATTTCATTTTATACTGGGTATACAATAAATATCTATTTGTTAAACATGCTTCTTGATTAGACCGGGGTTCGAACCCGTCACCACAAATACGGAGGATGCGGAAAGGTCAGGGAATGACCACCGCATATTCCCGGAGCAATATGGTCTTAGTTGCTAATGCTCCTAAAAACCAAACAGCTCTCTCTCCTGTTAGCAAGCTCAGACCTCTCTGAAAAAAATTCTACCCCATGAGCCTTGTACAATCTCTTCTGAATTTATTGACAAGGCTCTCATCATATACTCCCTCCCATTGTGTTTGTGCAGAATTGCAGACACTTTCAAATTCAATCCTAGCTCTTGACTTTTTTTCAACATTGACCTGTACTTGTTAATTAAATCTGCAGATTTCTTACTGTTAAGGTCATTAGTGCCAATGTGTACAACAATATCAACTTTTGCCCCTGGCAGACATACCCTGGTCCTGTTCCACCTATCCTTTTTTGCATAATATATTTCCCATCTCCTTGACAATAGAGTCGCCAACAATAACTAGTTCTTGTGGGACCAGAACATTCTGCCTTAGAGATTGCTGCTGTATTGCCTGATGCACTGGAGTGGGCTCTGGCATTGAGTTGGGCACCTGAGAGCTCAGTGGGTCCCTCATTAATTTCCTCAAGGGCATCTGCCCTACACCTAAAACTCTCATAGGCACCCATCAGAATGCTGAGTTGGCACCTAATTTCCTCACAGTCTGTGCATCTAGCACACACAAACATTTGCCTTGACTAGATCATGTCCTGTTCTAGACAGGTCCACAAACATTTCACTTTTCGCTAATTTTTTTTAGACTGTGATTCATTGGAGAATCAACCCCTTCGGTTCTCCCCCGCGCCACAGCACTCTGGCTAATCTGTGAGCATTGCTTTGCTGCGCTAGTCTGGTTCATTATTCCGTTTTTAAGTACAATTTAATTAACAAATTTTACTGATTAATTGATAATACTACACTAAGCTAACAGATATCTAATACAGTGCTATGTGTTTCTGTATATCAAAATTTCTGTATTTTGCCCTTGTAGTGTTGGAAAAAAGAAAATAACAACTTCTGCTGTTAGAAAGTTAGCACACCTGTTACTCAAAGCATCAGTAGCAAGTTTGATAGGCTTGAACTCTTGAGAAATACCCTTCAGCTGCAAAATGTTGATGTGCTTCCAAAATTTAATCAATTTCACTACTTGTAACATTATTTCGGTTGATGGTGCAAGAAGAATTACTCTGTCAATCATGTGATCAAGTGATGACCAGCAGATTTTGCAATCCAGTTCAAGTTGTGACGTGTCTCCAGTCTGATTTACCACCTTTTGCAATAAGTCGTTCCTGATGTGAACATCAAAATAATCAAACAAGGGCTTGTACTGCAGCAATATGTTTTTTAAGATAGCTTTGGAGTTTGGGAATCTTGATTTCCTCATTGTAAATTTCATCTTCTGTCCACAATTCTTAAAAATTGGAAGCGTCGTTAGTAATTTTGTTGTTTGAAGTCCTCACCATTCTCATTGCTTTCCAATTCATGCTCACTTTTCTCGTCTTTATTTAACTTCATTTTCTTCTCATACAAAACATCAGTTACTCCAAAATTAATGTGTGGTTTAAGCATTGCTGGTATTCAGAATCTCAAAATTATGTTCCATACTTTACCATTACTCTTGTCCCCATCGAGCCGCCTCCGTAGCCAGGTGGGAAGAAGCAGCAGTGCGTAGCACATGCTTCTTGATTAGACCGGGGTTCGAGCCCCTCACCACCAAATACGGAGGATGCGGAAAGGTCAGGGAATGACCACCGCATATGCCGGAGCAATATGGCCTTAGTTGCTAATGCTCCTAAAAACCAAATAACAAACATTGTCCCCATTGGTTGTCTGGGCAACATCTGATGGAGAATTTAAATGACAAATATTTGCTCATTAATTCAACTGTTTCTTTTGACATCAAAAATCCCTGTATGCATATTTGTCCAAAATTATCATAATTCCCATCGCTGTAGTGAACATAATGCTCATATAATGATGATTAGCCTGGCTAGTCCACCCATCCAATGTTACACCCAGTTTTTCAAGTGCTTTAACCCGTTGATCAAGTTCACCAGCCTTCTTGTCATGTATGAGATGATAGCAGTCCATTATCCAATAAATTGTGATCTTGTTATCTATCATATAGATAATCCATCCAGCACAGTGAGCCTAGCAACAATTTCACTGAGCAATTGTCACTTCAAATATGTAAACATTGACAGAATTCTTTGAACTCTAGATGATTTAAAATTCATTGTTGACGGTTCTGTGTTTCTGATATTTTCTTGCTACTTATCACCAAACCATCAGGTGCAAATCTAATTCCATGTGATGTTAAATGTGTCAGCATTCCACTAATTTCATTCAGCTGGACTTTCCTGTTGTTTTTTTGCAATTCACATAATTGGGTTCTGTTTCTGATTTTATAAAATATTCCCAAGCTGGAGATTGGTTTTTGTACTTGAAAAAATGAAAAAGACTTGGGTTAATTTTGCTGTCAGATACGAAGTTCTCTGAATAGTGGAGCTCCATGACCTGCTTTGGCAGGCCATGCATAATTTTCCTTTTCTTTGAAGTCATTCCTCTAATACAAGGATGCATCTTACAATTTTTACTTAAATTACAATTTCACAAGAATTATAATTTTTATCATTTATGCCTAACCGGATAAATACTTATTATAAAATTTAAATGATAAATGTAACAAATGTTTTCAAAAAGAGTTCTTGGTTAGATTTTTCAGTTTGGCATTTCAGCTTGCACTAAAAGTCCATTTCACTATAAACAAATTTGCCCGGTAAAATTTATAAAAACAAACCTGTGAATTAAGTATTTTCAATATTTTACTTCTTTGTTAATTATAAAAAAGATGGTAATCTATTACAAAAAATATAAAAAACAAATATTTTTGAGTAAAAAAAATTAATTTTTAGAAAATATTACAAGATAAAATCTTAATTTATTTATTTTTTTTTCTTTAATAAAAAAATATATATTTGGTTTCCCAGGAATTCCCAGAGTATAAACATTATTGTCAACCTATATCTCATAATGTTCCTGAAAAGTAGTTGAGGTTTCACCAGTATGAAATGCATTTGTGTGAGAAAAAATATTTGACACACTACTACTTACACATAGTACTATGGACCGCATTATTCAAATAATCATGAACTCAAAAAAACCATGAAGTAAAAATAGGCCAGGTAAATACCCGAAAATCAATTACAATGGCAAATCAAGTTGGAAAAAAGAATGAAAGAAGAGAATATTGATTTTCTCATAATTAAAAGCTCTATTTCACTATAAGGAAATTCCAGAAAACTGCCGTTTTCTGGAACAACCTTCCTTCATATGTATTTTTTGAAAATTACAGTCTACAGAAGTTCAAGACCGATGTCAACAAATATCTTTTTTCTTCTTCTCAACCTCCAATGTACTGAGCACGGTACTAAGTACTATAGATTCTAATATCTCTCGTGTTTGGGGTTTACATTAAAAAAAAAAAAAAAAGGTGTATAATCGATGAGGTAAATGGAATATATCCAGTTATATTGAAAGAGGCAGCGAGGGAAGTAAGCAAATCCATAGCAATGATTAATAGAGCATCCTTAGATTCAGGGATGGTCCCCCATGGACTGGGGATGTGCAAATGTATCCCCAATTTGCAAAGAGGGTTGAAAAGGTGACACAAATAATTATAGACCTGTTAGTCTATAACTTCTGTCGCTTAGAAAATAGTGGAGTCACTGGTTAAAGAAGCTTTGGAGGATCATCTAGACAAGCTTGCAGTAATAGTTCAGACACAGCATGGGTTTGTTAAGGGGAGGTCTCGTCTGACCAATTTGATTGGATGCTACGATGTGGTCACAAAGGAATGGGATGCAAAAAATAATTTTGATATCATATACTTAGATTTTAAGAAATTTTTTGATACTTTTGCACATGGAAGACAGCTGTACAAATTGGAGCGGTATGGCATTAAGGGTAAGTTGCTACAATGGATAAAGGGATGGTTGAGTGGGAGACAACAGAGTGGTAATAAATGGGCACTGCTCTTTGTGGACTTATGTTATTAGTGGAGTCCTCCAGGGTTTGGTGCTGGGCCTATTGTTGTTTTGTATATTTATCAATGATATCAATGAAGGTATATCAGGTTTAATGTCCAAGTTTGCAGATGATACAAAGGTTGGCAGGAGTGGTAAAGACAGTATGCCACTCCAACTGGATCTAGATAAGTTGGGCAAATGGGCTGAGAAGTGGTAACTGAAGTTTAACATTGACAAATACAAAGTATTGAATATGGGTAGCAGTAACCCAAGAGAAATGTACCAACTGTGTGGTACTACACTTAGGGAAGTGGAGAATGAAAAAGACTTGGGTTAATTTTGCTGTCAGATACGAAGTTCTCTGAATAGTGGAGCTCCATGACCTGCTTTGGCAGGCCATGGAGCCTTGTTAATGATATATAGAAATTTTGCTATCAGAGACCACACCTGGAGTACTGCATACAGGTCTGGAGGCCTCATTTTAGGAAGGATGTAGGGTTGCTAGAACAAGTACAAAGAAGGGCAAGATTGGTAAGAGGAACAAAGGTGTTCTGTTAGCATTAGCATTAGTAGAGGCATTTGATGCAAGAAAGCAAGCTTATGCAGCATCAGCCAAAAAAAAAAAAAAAAAACCCACTTCCACTTCACCCCTCTGTTCGTTCAAAATACCTGTCCAGCTGAGCCTTAAACTTATTTAGGCTATCAACCTCCACCACAAGGGATGGAAGTCTGTTCCACCAACCAACCACCCGCTGGCTAAAGGCAAATTTCCGCACGTCTATCCTACATCTGTCTTTCCTCAATTTGAATTTATGCCCTCTCAGGTGATTTTTCTGAGCTAGAGGAAGAATCCCATCAGCATTGAGCATGCTTAAACCATTCAAGGCTTTATACACCTCTATCAGATCACCTCGCTGGTGCCTAGTCTCCAGACACTGTAATTTGCAAAACTTAAGCCTTTCTTCGTAAGAGCACCCCTTTGTTCCATTCACTAATCTTGTTGCCCTTCTCTGTACTCGTTCCAGCAGCTACATCCTTCTTGAAATGAGGCCTCCAGACCTGTATACAGTACTCTAGGTGTGGCCTGACCATCGCCTTATACAATGGAATAATCACCTCCTTATCCCTGCTGGAAAAATTCCTGTATATCATTGACAATACTCCATGAGCTTCTCTTGCAGCCCGTCTGCACTGCTCAGAGAACTTCATATCTGCCTGCACAACCACCCCCAAGTCCCTTTCATTCTCTACCACTGTCAGTGTAGTACCACAGAGTTGATACGTTGCTCTGGGGTTGCTGTTTCCCATGTGTAGTACTTTACATTTGTCAATGTTAAACTTCATTTGCCACCTCTCAGCCCATCTGCTCAACCTTTCCAGATCCTGTTGCAGCAGCATAGTGTCAGTAGTGTCCTTGACAACCCTGCCTACCTTTGTATCGTCTGCAAACTTGGACATTAAGCCCGATATACCATCATCAATATCATTTATAAATACAGAAAACAATAATGGACCCAACACTGAGCCCTGAGGGACTCCACTAATAACATCAGTCCACGATGAGCAGTGTCCATTGATTACCACTCTCTGTCTTCTCCCCCTCAACCACCCCTTTATCCATAGCAGCAATTTGCCTCCAATGTCACACTGCTCCAATTTGTGTAGCAGTCTTCCATGTGCAACAGTATCAAAAGCCTTTCTAAGATCCAAGTATATAATATCAAAGTTATTCCCTGCATCCAGTTCTTTTGTGACTGCATCATAGTATTCAATCAAGTTGGTCAGGCAAGACTTCCCCTTAACAAAACCATGCTGTGTCTGAGCTATAACTGAAGTCTTGTCTAAATGATCCTGCAGTGCTTCTTTAACCAGTGCCTCCATTAATTTTCCTGGAACAGAAGTTAAGCTCACAGGTCTATAATTACTTGTGTCAGCCTTTGATCCTCCTTTGTGAATTGGGGTCACATTTGCACATTTCCAGTCTATGGGTACCTCCCCTGAGTCCAAGGAAGCTCTCATAATTATGGCTAAGGGTTTGCTTACTTCCTTTGCTGCCTCCTTTAATATAACTGGATAGATCCCATCCACCCCGGGTGCTTTTCTTGTGTTTATCTTCAACAGTTTCTCCTCCACTTTACTCCCAGTTATTTCAAGATTCTGTAGCTTACTGCTAGAGTTGAATACACCTCTGGCATTCCCCTTGGTGAATAACTCCTCATGTGTGAATGTCGATGCAAAATATTCATTTAGTTTGTTAGCTACCTGAGCAGGATCATCAACAGTTGACCCATCAATATCAAGTGGACCAATCTGATTCATCCCCTTCCTTCTAGAGTTTACATAAGTAAAGAACTCTTTGCTGTTTTTCTTTGCATCCCTTGCCAAGGATTTCTCGTAATCTGCCTTCGCCTGCCTAACCTCCTTTGTAACTTGGTTGCATATCAACTTGTATCTATCATAGGCTTCTGTGTCATGTGTTAATTTGTAAGTATCCCATGCATTTTTCTTCTCTGCCATATGCCTCATTAGTTCATCTGACATCCATTTTGGCCTAAACCTTGAATAATATTTCTTAGTTGGTATGTAAAGCCTAGTAGCTTCCAAGATTAATTCTTTGAATGCTTCCCATTTTGAATTTGCTGTTGGTAACATCATCAGTTGGTCCCACTGTATAGAATTTAAATACTGTCTCAGTCCATCGTAGTCGCCTTTACGGAAGCAATAACCCTTCCCTTTACCCCTAATGGTAGTTACCTCTTTGAGTAAATCCCACTTCAGCACACTGTGATCACTGCCACCTAGTGGTTCATTTATCTGCAGATTCTTAATGCATGAAGAATCACTGCTGATAATCAAATCAAGAGTATTACTCCCTCTAGTTGCCTCCCGAACATGCTGATGTAGAAAACAATCATCCAATAAATCCACAAAAGTCCTGCTAGTGTGTGAGTAACCAGCCCCCAAATTCCAGTCAATATCTGGGAAATTAAAATCTCCCATTATAAGACACTCTGATTTACTGGCCCACTCTATTTCCCTGTACAGTTCCTTATTATACTCATCAGAGTCATTAGGCTTATAGCACACTCCTACTCTCAATTTTGATCTCCCAATGTTTATGTTACCCCAATGTTCCCAATGTTTATGTGCAATGTTTATGTTAATGTTACGACTTCTGTTACCAAGAAAGTCATAAGTTGTGCAAGTTGCAGCATCTGGAAACTAGGCACCTGCGAGGTGATATGATTGAGGTGTATAAGACCTTGAATGGTTTAAGCAGGCTCAATGCTGGTGGGATTCTTCTGCTTGCCCAAATTACGAACCTGAGGGGGCATAGATTAAATTTGAGGAACGACAGTTGCAGAATAGATGTACGGAAGTTTGCCTTTAGCCAGTGGGTAGTTGATTGCTGGAACAGACTTCCATCTGTCGTGGAAGTTGATAGCTTAAATAAATTCAAGACAGAACTAGACAAACATTTGGAGTGACCGGATGGGTGAATGGGAAGTTTTTTCTTTAGGTGTTGGTGTATAAGCTTGCTTCCTTGCATTGTATGCCTCAACTAATGCTAATGTGGGGAGGAAAGCGGTCCTATCAACTTTGCTACCCAAGAAGTTGTGAAGAGATTTGATTTGAAACATGGGTAGGAGCTACTGTATACATAAACTAAATGTTTGACGGATAAAGTATTTCCAAATTTTTGGAAAGAATCATATGTAAAGATATTCTACTCAAGAATCCTGAAAAGGATGTAAAAGATCCCTCTTCATATAGGCCCATTGCTCGGTTACCATTATTGGGAAAGGTGTTAGGTTACTTATGATGAGAATTAATAAAGTTTATGAAGATAAAAAAAAAGATGTGCAGCTCTAGGCAATATGGATTTAGGAGTGATAGATACACTGAAGATGCTATGCATGATGTGCAGTAAGTTCAGGGGACTAGAGAAATATGTCCTAGGTATCTTTATTGACTTTACAAGGACGTTTGATCGATTATGGTGACAGTTTCTTTGCTCCCTTAAGAGAGATAAGATGTACCATTCACATGTATTGGATCTTGAATAGTTATTTTAAGGAGAGATATGTGAGTAAAGTAACAAAGTTCACTAAGATTAAGAAAAGAGCGATGAGAGAAGCTCTCCAAGGATCCATCATTGGACCATATAGTTGTTGTTATTATTATTATTAGCAGCCATATGGTGCAAGGGTGCCGCCTCCGTAGCCAGGTGGGAAGGAGCAGCAGTGCGTAGCACACACTTCTTGATTAGACCGGGGTTCGAGCCCGTCACCACCAAGTACGGAGGATGAGGAAAGGTCAGAGAATGACCACCGCATTTCCCGGAGCAATATGGCCTTAGTTGCTAATGCTCCTAAAAACCAACTAACTAACTAACTAACTAATGGTGCAAGGAAGCCTGAGGCTTATTCTGTCCCGGCCAAAAAAAAAAATTTCCAAGTTACCCTGAGAGAGAGAGAGAGAGAGAGAGAGAGAGAGAGAAATAGAAAGGAATTACCAAGAAAGAGAAGAATGATTATATCCAGTTCAGGACCCTGGGTGTGCAAAGCCCATACTCACCAGATGTGAGCCCCTGGGTTGGAATATGGTAATAGATGAATTATTGAAAAACCATGGACCCAAATCGGGCTGTGACCCGATTGCCTATGCTGATAACTTAATGGTGTTGGTCTATGGGTGGTCAAGGAAGCAGCTTGAAGAAAGATCTAGAATGGCTTTGTCAGTGGTGGAGACAGTTCTGAGTTGGGTCGTGACAAAGGTGGGATGGTTCTGAGTTGGGCAGTGTCACTCACAAGTTTATTCCTGGGGCTGACACAGTTAATAAGATGAAGTTACATCATTTGCCTAGTCTTGGCATGTTTGTGACCATGCTGGGGACAGAATGTGGCCTTAGAAAAAGATGGGTGGCGCTTGGAGTAGAGTCTTATGAATTGTGTAGATGTGGATTCACTGAAGATATGGAGCACATTATGAAATATTGTCCAAGGTACAATGATATAAGAAGAGAATTTGTAGGAAGGCTTGGCACAGACTCACATAGCTGCCATGAACTTTTTCAAAGTAAAGAGAAATATATTGCTTTCCTGGACTTCACAAATGCCGTTCACTTGAGAAGGAAGGGAAGGTAATTGTAAATATGTATATATGTAAATAGTGAGTTTATATTTTAGAAGTCTATGAATGTTTAAATTTTACACTTTTATGTTGCAACTTAAACTTTGTTTCAATGCGTGCAACTTCATGATATATAAAATTTTAAAATATACAAAAATATTGAGTTTTAGAGTGAAAGGGGCGTTTTTTTTTTTTTTTTTTTTTTTTAAACAAATTGTAAACGTATTGAGTTCATGATGATTTGGAGATTGAAATGCTTTAAGTTAACAGTTTAAAAAAAAGAGAGTTAAAGTTTAGAAAATAGAGATCCACCTCCACTGTGCAGGGGCAGTAACGTGCCCTCCTATGTCTGAGTTTTCAGATTGGGGGGGGGGGAAGCTAAGGATCGAAAAGTAATATTTTCCACTACAAGAGTGGATGAGCCAATAAAGAACAGATGAGCTTTGGCTCTTGCAGTGCAGTACTAATGTACTGAAAAAAATGTGCTACTCAAAAGGGCCCGGCGTGGCTTCACTATGCAGTTGAAATGGTTGTGTAGGTTTTATGGGCACCACTAAATTGTGGAATGTTTTAGGTCTTAGTTCATGCTCTTAACAATTAGTCCCTTTAGCTCTTAAAAGCTAAAGGGATGGTTGAGTGGGAGACAAATTAAGTTTATCAATGGAACGGTGAATGCAGAAACCTACACTGTTATCTTGGAGGTGTGCGTGAAACCCATTATTAGGGATCACCACACAGATGTCCAAAACTGCATTTTTCAACAGGACTCAGCACCTTACCACACACAAAAATTGGTAAGTTTTATGCTATTTAGATGTAATGATGAGTTTACCTTCTTGTCTCACAAGCCTTAAAACATACTTACACCAATGTTTTCCCTCGTTTTTCTCCTTTAAGGTGAAGTCAGTATCTCAGAAATACCTCATTACAGTGTTGGACTGACTGGCCCGGCAGCAGTCTAGATTTGAACCCTATTGAAAATTGCTGGTACATAATGTTGTCTAAAATTGCTCAGAAGAAGCCAACAAGTAAGATCTGGAGGAGAGCATTGTAAGGGTGTGGTACCATGAAATTGGGGAACCGTATATCCAGAAGTTGATTAATTTTATGCCAGATCGTTGCAAGGCTGTAATTTCAGCTCGAGGAGGGACAACAAAATATTGACGACTTATTTTGCTGATTTACAGTACATAATACTATTATGTTAACTTGTCTTTTCAGTTTGTACACGTAAATGCAATAAAATGTATCTTTGGTTGTCATGATTGCCATTTGCATGATTTCTCATATTTCCATTAATTATGCATTTTACCCTTTGGGAAGATATTATGTCAATTAGGTATATCAGGTGAAGTCTTTTTATTGGATTTCATTCACAGAGATATATATCCCATCTAACAAATGCAGTGCAATACACATTATTTGCAAAATTCACAAGTGATGCAGTTTTTTTGTCTCCCACTGTAGTGTTGTTTATACAGTAGAAAAGCAGTGCAAACAGAGGGTATAGCATTTAGGTTTGAAATTCTCATAGGAACTTGGCAAGAAGGGAGTGCAAATATAGGTGAACTATAAGCTCTAATAATAGTTAGGTAAATATTCCATGTTTCATAATGTAATTTTGAATGCTTTTAGCGTTTCTTAACTGATACAACAACCCCTAATCATTTACAAATTGTTTTACAGTAAGGAGAAATTGTATAATTATAATTAGTAAAGAGAATCAGTCGGCTTATCGATCATGCAATTGCTGACAACCTACACTATTCAGAGTCAACCAGCAGTGATGTTATCATGAAATGGAACCATGACAGTACCACCCCCTTCTGTGTATTACCTGATAATGGTGGTTCCATTAAACAGCACACAGGAACCCACTACACGAGGTCAGAGGATATTCAGAAGATTAGTGCAATAATATCACATCTCCCCGCAAAACATCAATCAGGATTTTAAGTATTTGCATGTATATACTGTGTACAGTGCTCCACAACCTCAGTTTTCATGGGGAAGTGTGGTGCATGAGCTAAATATCACCAATCACATTTGGTAGTCTAAACTTGCATGATGAAAAAAAATGTCATGATTGGTCCGTAGAGCAGTGGAAATGAGTTTTATGGAGTAATGAAACTCACTACATCCTGTTCCATGTTGAAGGGTGGATGTGAAGGATTCATGGAGAACATCGACTACTGGAGTGCATTGTGCTGACAGTGAAGATCAGAGAAGGTGGAGTGTGGTGTGGAGCTTGTTTCCTTATAGTTGGCTCTATGGGAAACCACGAATGCCAATGCCTGCATTAACATTTTGCAAATTCCATGCTCCCTGTGATAGGCTTCTCCATGCTATACCTAAATGTTCCACCAGTGCTGTTTGAAAATGATTTGTGGGCATAAATGCACACAAGTGAAACGGCTGATTTAGAGTCCTGATTTGAACCCAATGGAACACTTATGGGATGAACTGGAATGTCAGAGGTGAGTGCCAAAGGAACACATCCCACATCAGTATCTCAGCTAGTCACTGTTCTGCAAGAGGCATGTAGAACTATATGTTGTTGAGCATGCTTTTTCAAACTATGCTCCACGAGGAAATTTTAGAATGTTAATATTTTTTTTCTAAAACTATAAAATTGAATCAATAAAAGTAAAAAGTAAATTTGGCATTTTCTGAGTGACTTTGGACTGTCAATGTGCACGTTATTTATGTAAAGAGTGTGCGCGTGCTTGTTACAGTGACATTGAACCAAAACACCTCATTTTTATTATTATTATTAATAATATCATTTTATTTCCAAAGGAATGTCCCTTTACAGCAATGCAGCTAGAGGACACAAGTTACATGACAATACATGAATTGACATGGTTACATGAATCAAAAATGACAAACTATATACAATTTATGTACAGAGGTATCAGGGAGGTTAATACAATACATGCCTTAAACCAGCCTTTGGTTTATATACATAAATACATCAATGCATGCAACTTAGCTTCACAGACATAATCTCACCTAGAGCTTAACGAGGGCATACATATCTGTGAGAGTGGAATACCTGTAGGTTTTGTCGTTGGACAGCTGGAAGTCTATGGATAATGTGTTAAATATTTCATTAGTGTTAAATAGAAACATATAGTCCAAGGAGAGATCATATTGTGGAGTTTAGATCTGTATGGGAGTGCATTGGTAAAGCTTCTATTCCAATCTGACAGTCTGGCAATGATCTCCCAGATATCAGGCAAGTTTAGTTTTCTGGGCAAGAGCTGAGCGA
This sequence comes from Mastigoproctus giganteus, assembly GCF_048544385.1. Taxonomy (NCBI): domain Eukaryota; kingdom Metazoa; phylum Arthropoda; class Arachnida; order Uropygi; family Thelyphonidae; genus Mastigoproctus; species Mastigoproctus giganteus. The sequence goes on from NC_143575.1 coordinate 187,277,678, forward strand.
AGATAACAAGGTTCCTAGAGATGTGATCTCTCCATGGTAGCAAATTTAGATGGGAGAGCATGACATATTTTGAACAGTTGATGGTAGACCTGCACTCTTATTCAGCCATTTTAAAATCCAATATTCGAGGGATAAGAACCTGGTTTGGTATGATGGAGGCTGAGGACCATATAGTAGAGGCATATCAGGGAATAGGCATTATGCAGCGAAGAATATAGTTGCTGATAAGATGCGGATTATGATAATTGGAGATCTCCTGTTTCACAGTCCATATAGCTGAATGTTTTTTTCCCTAGTATCATTAAAATGAGGCAAGAATGTAAGGTCTTTGACCTAGATGATGCCAAAATCTTTATGCTGATTGACTTTTTTAACTGGAGAGTTCTCAATTATGATATTCACATCATTAATATTTCTCTTGATTATAGTAGGTTGAGCAGTTTTCTCTTTGTTTATGGAGAGCCCAATCACATGAAGGTAATTTTAAAGTTCTTGTAGTTGTCAGCTGGAGGTCACAGTGGAACACTGGAGAGCCTGGGGACATTTTGTCACAATAAAAACTTTAAATCAGTGGCTTACGAGGTAAAGATAGCATGATTTGCGAGGAAGTGTTCCAAAGATGCAATGAAGAGGGTGGCAGAGAGAACACCCCTTTGGGAGAGTCCTCTGGAGCAGACAATTTGATGATGGTGTTTCTGGTTTCTTATCCATAGGGTCCTGGACTGTAGGAGCTTCTTGAGAAGATCTAATAGATGGCTAGAAATTTTGTAGTAATTGGATAAAATGGTGCATAGTGAATGGATGGACAGGTTGTCAAAAACTATCTTAATATCGAGAACACAATATATCATGTTGCTCTTTGTTGCTTATAATGTGTTCTATTCTGAAAAGTGCATCCATAAGGTTGGTGGTAGTGGATCGGCTGGGTAGTATACTATGGAGGGTTATGGCCAAACATATGCTGGGTAAGAGCAGGGAGTATGGCATTTTCCTTGATTTTGAGAAAGGTGCATCCTACAGCAATTGGTCTGTAATTGTTAGACAATTTAGGGTTAGACATTTTTGGTACAGGATAGACATAATTGTGTTCCAGATAGTAGGGTAAGCTCCTGTTGTGAGAATGGAGTTGTATGCTTCAAGCAGGTGGTCATTGATATATGCACTACATAATTTAAGCCATAAAAATAGGGAATCTGTCAGGGCCAGTGGTGGACTTGTTGGGAAGACTGTTGATGACTTCAATAAGGTGTTCCTTTTAGATGGCTATTTTATCCAGTGATGTTTGGTTTGATGGTGGGTTAACCTATATGAAGGGAATGGGGAAAGCAGGGACCTGGTTTCAAGCTGCTTGTTCCACTCGAGGAAGACATCTGGCATTATGGAGAATTGTTGGTTCCTGTTGTTGTAAATTCTTTTCCCAGTTTCATTCTATAGGAGATCCAATCATATTGTGCTTTCCTCCGTACCCAATGTGCCCAATGCTTTTTATAGAGCTGGTAATGAGCTGGATCAAGTGTTCATACTCTTTTAACTTTAAAATAAAGGCTTATTGGTGTATTTATTGCTAATTTTCATATATATATATATATATATTGGTCACATATTCTCTGGTGTCCATGAAAATACTTTTGAAGTGTCAAAGATATAAGAATAGTTTTTAGACAAGTTAATAATTAGTTGTCACCCTTATAATGGATAAGTTACTGAATATCAGTAATAAATCTATTACTGAATATCAGTAATAAATGTAGGCCTAATACAAATTAATTGACGTTATCATCATGTGTAAGCACTTCAATGCAGGATGGTGCAAGAAGTAGTGAAACAAGAAGGAAAAGAAAGTATGATGAAAGTTTTATTGAATATGGTTTTACCTGGACAGTTAATGAAAATGAACCTAGTGGGTTGTGTGTTGAATGTGGAACAGTGTTGATTAACAGTAGTTTCATCCAGAAAAGTTAAAACGGCATATAGAAACCAAACACTCCCAATTAAAAAAATGGAACATCTGAGTATTTCAAAAGTGCTTGCATAAATGCAAGGAAAGCTACATTTCATTTGTTTGTCCAACAAAGGTGCTCTTATTGCTTCTTATCTTGTTAGTTCATATTGCAAGAGCAGGTGAAGCTCATACAATTGCAGAAGGTTTGATAAAACCATGTGCAAAACATATGATAAAGTGCATGATTGATGAGAAATTTCTTAAAAACATTAATTCTGTGCCCCTTTCTGACAACTCAGTTTCTCGAAGAATCAAGGATATGTCAGCAAATTGCTTAATGGAGTTAATAAGGCGAGTAAAAGCGAGTCCAACTTTTTTGCTTCAGATGGATGAATCAATGATGTCGCAGGTTATACAATGTTGCTGTGTTTGTTTGCTATATTCATGAACTATTATATTCACAAACACAATGATCTATCTTAGTGAGAAAACATTTTCACAGTATTCAGCTACAAAGACCAAATTTAGAAACAAGCTAAATATTGAAGATGATTTGCACTTGCAAGTAACAACCATAACTCCAAATATTGAAGTACTTTGTGAACAAAAGTAAGCCCATCCAAGCCACTAATAAATAAATAAGTACACTGTACTTTTACTGATATAAATTTTCCGAGCAGAAATTTTGAACAAGTAGAAGTAAAATTTTTCTTTAAGTATTGATATTTTTAATAAATTTTTATTCTAAAAGCTTGAAGTAAACTTTATCTGGTGCTAGTGACCGACTGTTTCTATTTTTAGTGTATTTTTTTTTTATTAAGGCTCTGGAATGTTTTTTCTTTCTGATGTGGGGCTCCACATGTTTAAAAGGTTTGGGAACCCCTTTTAGAGCTATATGAACTATGCCATTTGTGCCTTATGGTTTGTTGGTGGAGAGCTTGCTCAAGCAGGTGGAGTGTGCCATAGTGACCAACGGGGCTCCGATATGAAGTGAGTGGCAGTGACAACAGTGTGAAACTGACATATGTGCAGATACATTGTGGAGAGTAGTATAACGCAACTAAAGCAAAGAGGCTTTAGCTGCATTGCAGTAACCAGAGCATGGTATATATATTCCCTAAAATATTACTACAATTAACAGAATTTTTTGTAATCGATTCCAGGCCTGGAAAAAATGGAAAAAAAGTTTATATAAACAAATTCTTGAAATTGCCTTGTTTCCAAATTTGTGTTCTAGAAATTATCTGATAAATAAACTTCTGTTGGTTTCTTGGTAAGAAAACTACATTACAGCACATAGCTTGGCATAAAATTTGGTTACTATTCTATCATGCATAAACAGAATTTATTTTGGAATGGTATTTTACTGGTCATAGTTGTAACTTCATAAACAAAATTAATTCTTAGTGTGGTTCAGTTCACTGAGGGATGTGGGGAGCAAATCTCTACATGCATCTCATGTAGCAACTTGCAACAGCCACAGCAGAACATGTGTATGTGGATAGGCTTCCAAATAGTCAGTCTGCCAAATAAGACATTTCAGAGAATAGACAAGAATCTTGGAAGATCATTCGATAGGCAAGTTTCAGTTGGTGCTAGTCAACTAGAGGAGCTGGTCCTGAAAAGTCTGTAGAGAAAATCCTTGAATTCTAGTATTTGGTGGTGAAACCCAAAGCATAGCATCAGCAGAGATCATAGGAGAATTTTATTGAAACAACAACAACATTATCCATGTCACATTCAAAGATTACAAGACCTTACTGAAGCTGATTTCCCACAACAAAGAAGCTTTTTGTATTTAGTTCCCACAGCAATGTGCTTGTGATCCAATTTTTCTACCCATGTGTTGTTTCCTGATGAGGCTGGCTTTGCCAGAAGTCGCATGATCGGGTTTCCATCATCCATTGAACCAGGAACCAGTTTAATAATTACATCAGTCTGCATGGTTTTTGAAAGTCCAGTCAACCCTGTGTCTTCACTTGCCTTGATTCCTTATGTGGACTGCAAACTCATCATAAAACAGTTATTATGTTATTACCAATGGGCATCAGTATGGCAGCAACAAACTCATAATAAACTCTTCCAAATAAAGAAAAAGCCACAATACTGGAAATCTAGTTCACAATTAAACAGAAGGAAAGAGGAAGAACACACATTGGACATTCCCACTTCCACTTGTTGACAGGTGATGAACCTCCTCACTGCCGTTATTGTCCCTCCCTACTAGCAATGAAATATATCCTCCTCGAGTGTCCCCAAGATCATGCTGCTCGATTGACAAATTTTAAATCGGCTTCCAAAACAATTCATTAGAGATGAACCATATTCTCAGTGATGATGCAAATCTGTCCGCCTTATTTAATTTTTTAAAACAAATTCATTTATATGAAGTAATCTGACACATGAATGAAAAAAAAGGGGGGAAAAAATTCATTTGCACAATTACTGTGACAGGCACAATTTGGTCTTAGTTGCCCTTGTGCCAGTAAATTCCTGTTAAAACCAACCAGCATGGTTTTTGATGCTTGTAAACTTAACGTTATCCATTTTTTTTTTTTTTTTTTTTTTTTTTCACAAATCACTTAAGTTGATGTTATGAATTGTATTATTGAATTTATTAAGTTATGAGTGAATTTGAGGAATTTGTAAACTAAATCTGTGTTGACAACACACTGCCTTCAATCATTTGTTTCTTGACCTTGAGAGCTCCATACAGCAGTGTTTATCAGTGTGAGCTCAGTTTGTTTTTGAGGTTGTAGTGTCAGACTTGTGCTGAAAAGTGGGTAAAATTGTTTTCATGCAAGGGTTTAAACAATCCAAATGTATTTTGCTATATTTATGGAAGTTATGTAGTCCTCAAGAAAATACAAGATATTACAGAATTTGTAAAAAATATGTATTGTGCTTATGGCCGCCACATGAAGTTTGCCAAAACCTGTGTTTAAGCATTGAGATTGTAGAAAAATGATAAAAAGAAGGCTATACCATTTGCAATTCCATGATTTGGTGGAAACCTACAAACCACTGTGATGACTGTTACTTTTATAGTTAATGTAGAGAGATACAATGCAAAGAGTAAGAAGGGCATTGTGTATCCTAATATTCTATTTGCCATTAGACCAGACCCAGATAGATATTAACTCCTGGCTTGTAGCCATGAAGGGAGTTGTATACAGCAATGTGCCTTCTGTATACAATAAAGAGTTGTTGTTCTTCTTCTTAAAATAACCTGCTGATTCCATGCCTTCCACTTGTATTGGAAAATGTTCAGCATTCTCTTTGTGAAGTGTCTGTAGATAAAATTGAAGTCTACATGCCTGGAGACATTGAGTCCAGCTCCCAACTATTTTCCTAGCAAGAACTCAGATCCTAAGTTCTTGCTAGGAAATCTTTTTACACATGCTGTGTAAAAAGATATAAATTTACCAAAGGAATCTGCAGAAGTCCTTGATTCTTGACTTAAGTCAGATCTTCTAGCACATGGGACATTTTTCTCGTGGTATTTTTTTATTTTTTATTTTTAAGTGAAAACCCCAAACAAGAGAGGTATTTGAACCTGTAGTACTCAGTACTGTGAATGGGTTGCAGGTTGAGAAGACGAAAGAAGATAATTGTTGATATTAGACTTGAACTTCTGTAGACTGTAATATTCAGGAAATATGCATGAAGGAAGGTTGTTCCATAAAATGGCAGTTGAATGAATAAACAAGGAAGATGAAAGGTTGGTTCTGTGAGTTTGAATTTGGACAGCAAATGGATGTTAGCTGGTGGCGGCACGTGTTCGAACTGTTTTGAAAGAGAGAGCAGGAATTATAGAGGCCAAGTCGGAAGAATAATGCCCATGGAAGTATCTGTAGAAAAGGCATTCAGCAGAAACAGCACATCTATGAGACAGAGTGGAGAGATTCTGTTAGAGATGAGTCATTAATTAACCTAACTGCCCTCTTCTGAATGGAATCCAGAAGCTTGAGAGGGATTTTGGGGGCACCACCCCAGATGTGGGAACAATATTCCATGGTAGGGCAGATTTGCGATTTGTACACAGTGAACAGCTGTTTGGAAGAAAAGTAACGCTGAGAATGAAAAAGAAAACCAAGTTTTTTTAGATTGAGAGGAAGCAATATTTGTAATGTGGATAGCTGGGTCTGTGGTAGTGGATATTCGAGAAGTTGAAGCTGATTGAGAAGGGCAAGGTTTCTCTAACTGGAAAGTGGAATGCAATTTGCTGTCATCAGCAAAACTATGGATAAGATTTCTGGTCGGAAGAAGGTCATTAATATACAAGAGGAAAAGAGTGGGGGAAAGAACTGAACCTTGGGGGACACCAGCATTAGTGGAAGAGTTAGAAGACAGAGCCATCTACCATCACTCTCAGTCTGATTTGGACTGATTGGTAACTGCTTGACAATTGTTGTGAGCTCTGGCATAGGCAGAAAACGAAACTGAAGAATTGGAAACAAGCCAATTACGATATGCAACATTCTTCTCTTGAACAGCCTTAGCACATTTATTGGAAAACTGAGTTTCAGATAAAGGACGAGAATTTAAGGTGGATTGTGGAATAAAGGCTTCCATTCCGACAAGAATAATTTCACTGACATGATCTGAGCAAACATTGACATCAGAAGTTTTGAAACAGTAATCCAACGAAGGAAAAGAAATCTCGCAGGTCATCCCATTTTACATTCTTGTAATGCCAAGCAACATGAGGTTGGGAATAGCCATGAGATAAAGGCTCCATTGGAGAAGAGACAATCACCAAGTTGTGGTCTGAGGTGTGTAAAGGACCACTCACTTCAACCGTATACTTAGAAGGGTTGTTTGTGAGAAAAAGGTCAAATGTTTTGACTGTATGGTTTGGATTGTCCAGTATTCTAGTAGGTAAATGAACAATCTGTGCAAGGTCATTAGTAATGCAAAAGCCTCAGCATCTCGACCAGCTGGATCTGTGTGACTAGAAAACGGAAGCCAGCTGGAGTTGTGAACATTAAAATCACCAAGGAAAATTACCTCACTGTTAGGAAAGTTGCACTGGAGAAAGTCGAGTTGCAAAGAGATGAAGTCAAAGAGTTCCAAGTGATTAGTGGGGGAGAACGGTAGAGACAACAGATGAATTTTACAGAATGAGGTAGAGAGATTTTAAGCCAGAGAAGATCAAAAAGAGGAAATTCCATACCAAGTCTCTGACAGGGAATATCGGAATGGACATGTGCACAAGTACCACCTTTGAGTTGTGCTTTCAAGGAATCATACAGTAAATAATTTGGGCAACTGAGTGAACAGTGGTTGAATCAACCGATAACTGAGATTCTGTCAGATAAAGTACATGGGGTTTAGCAGACTATAAGTGGAAGTGGACATCATTGAGATTAAAACCGAGACCACGTATATTTGTGAAATGACCTAGGAAGTGTTTGGGAGGTGTAGATCTTTTCACAGATAAGTTTGCTCTATTAGTTTGTCAATTCATGGTGTATTCAGTAATAACAAAAGGTGCGGGGGGGACATGCTGTATGAAGTAATGAAATTTTTTTGGATATGGCGTACACATGGTAAGAATATACCCAGTTGCTTGACATAACATGGCCTCGACAATGGCTCCCGATTACTCAAACTCTATCCAGTCACTATCTGGCAGAGTAGAGGCAGCAAGGTTATACACTAGCTGATCCAGAAGTGTCCTAGAGAGTTACCAATAGGTTCGGTTCGGTGTAACAAGTGGCCGGCCTTCGAATACCGTTTTAGACCCTGTATCCTTGAAATATAAGGAAGTTTGGATCTTGCCATGGTGTTCATTGTAACCTCAAAAGACATCAATCATAACTGCATGATGGAAGAGATGGGGAGGGTTGATCACAAATTAACTCTAGAGTCTAAACATGGGTTCCACCACTTCATGTCTGCAATAAGCAAAGTGATGATGTTGCACCAGGTGATGAGTCATCCATCACCTAGTATTTCCTGATAACACAGAGGGGTGGCATTCCTCCGTGTGGTGTGGGTGGTTACCCACATGTGCTTGCACATTAGCGTTATACCCAGGATTAATAACAGTCCCACCGTCATGAAGGTGCAAGTAGAGTATTTGGTTGTCACAGACTGTCCCCACTTCGCAAAATTGGATCCACTTGACTTGAGTTTCACCCAAATATCAGTTCCATCAGCGTTTTAGACTCTGAGATAGCAAGCACAGCTTGTTGGGCATATCTGAGAGAATGTCTGCGACAGCCTCAAGGACAAAAGTCACATATTGCTTCAAGGACCAAAGTCATATATTGCTCCTCACCATATTTCCTGTGTGCTACTATCCAAAATTTATTCTTCTCTTGACTTCTAGCCATTTATCATTATTACAGCTAATGAGTTGTCCACGATAAGTATATGAATCCACCTTTTCAATTCCTGTTCCTTCAATGATTATATCCCACCTTCCTGTGGGATACTTTTCATCATTACTTTTGTTTTTACTCTATTCATCTTTAGTCCGAAATCCTTACTAACTCTGCATAACCAATTAAGATTTTCCTCCAATTGTTCAGGATCATGGCTTATAATCACAATGTCATCTGCAAATCAAAAACGGTTTCGGTACTCTCCATTCACATTAACTTCTTTTTTCAACCAGTCCAATCTTCTGAAAGCTTCTTCAAAGGCAGTGGTAAACAACTTCGGAGATATCGTGTCTCCTTGTCTAACTCCTTTCTCAATTTTAAATGTGCTACTGTCTTTGTCTAGTCTAATAAAGGTGGTAGCATTCTCATATATTTTCTTCCAAATCATAATGAACAGGATGTCTATGGTTCATCTTTCCAGTGCCTGGAACATTACCATATGCTGTATGGAATCAAACTCCTTTTCATAATCCACAAATGCCAGGCATAATGGTGTTTATTTTTTTATTCATTTTCCTTCTCCATTAGCTGTGATATTACATGAAGGTGATCCATTGTTGAGCATCCTGTCCTAAAGCCAGCTTGCTCTTTTGGTTGATTCCAATCAAGTATTCTTTCTATTCACTTAGTGATGACCCTTGTAACATACAGAATGAGAACTAGTCCCCTACTTTTCTGAGGATGATTTTGTGGTTTTATTTGCATTAATATAAATGACTTAATGAACTATTTAGGAATTAGTTTTAATCCTACACAGTGGAGACTTTTTATTGACTCATCAAAGAGGGCTCAAAGGTATGTTACTCCATAATGGAAATAAATTTAGGTCAATTCCACTATCTCACTGTGTGCATTTGAAAGAAACATATGAGGACTTGAAGTTGTTGACAAATATTAAATATGAAGAATATGGTCAGTTGGTCTGTAATGACTTTAAAGTGATAGGCACTTTACTTGGACAGCAGTCTGGCTACGCAAAAATGCCTTGCATTTTCTGTTAATGGGACAGTCAGGTAAGGAGAAAGCAATGGGAAGTCAACATCTGGCGAAAGAGGGGCCTGGATCAAAGAACATAGTTCATAAACCACTGGTAGACTCAAAGCTGTCCTCCTCCTCCTACCCTTATACATAAAACTAGGTTTGATGAAAAAAGTTTGTGAAAGCTTTACCCTAGGAAGGTCCTTGCTTCAACTACCTCTGTACAAAACTCCCATCGATCACCTAAGAGAAGCTAAAAAAGGTACTTTTGTTGGACTTCAAATTTGCAGACTAGTGACCAGGATTTTGAGAGAACCATGAATAAAAGAGAAAAACAGGCAAGGATTAGCTTCAGGTTTGTTGTTGAGAACTTCTTAGAGAACAACGAGGATCCACACTACAAGAGTATAGTTGAAAATATGTTGGCAAACTTCAAAAAGCTGGCTCGAAACATGCCAATTTTTTATACCCCCATATTGAATTACTTCCCTGAAAATATAGGAAGTGTTAGTGGAGATGAGGTACCAGGGGAGGTGGAATGTCAACATTATGGCTGAATATTGCTGGATGCTGAAGAGGGACTATACAGTAGAAGCTTCTGCAAGAAAATCAAAGAAACAAAAATTTGATCCATCGTAGATCAGTTTTTAAAATGAGAGGTGAGTTTTCAGTGGACTTTTTACCACACTGCCCTTTTTAATAGTGTTTTAAACATTTATTTAAATATAAAAGTATGGTAAAAGTAGCATTTTGTTATAGTCTTCACATGTTGGCAGTGTTGCCAACATGTGAAGATTATAACAAAACAAACAAATTTTGCCAAAAATTAATAAAAATTTGTGAAAAATCAAAATTTCTTTTGTGACTGAAGAAACCCGATATTGATGGTAATAAATGGAGGTCAGAATGATTCAGAAACAGAATTCAGTGATATTTTTTTTCAAAATGCAGAATAGTGTTATGTTATGAGCAGGAATTATTGCCGGCTACTTAATTCCAATTCCTAAAATCATGTTACAATTTTCTTAAGGAATGACTTACGAAATTTACTAGAGGAAGTTCTTGCTGTCTAATTCCTTATTAGCATTAGTGGAGGCATACGATGCAAGAAAGCAAGCTTATGCTAGCATCAGCCAAAAAAAAAAACCTCCCATTTCACCCCTCCATTCATTCCAAATGCCTGTCCAGCTCAGTCTTAAATTTATTTAGGCTATCAACTTCCACAATGAAAGATGAAAGTCTGTTCCACCAATCAACTGCCTGCTGGCTAAAGGAAAATTTCCACACATCTATTCTACAACTGACTTTCCTCAGTTTGAATTTGTGCCCCCTCAGGTTCTTAATCTGAGCAAGAGGAAGAATCCGATTAGCATTCAGCTTGCTCAACCCATTCAAGGCCTTATACACCTCAATCAGATCACCTCGCAGGTGCTGCAATTTGCAGAACTTAAGCCTTTCTGGTAGCACCCTTTTGTTCCCCTCACCAATCTTGTTGCCCTTCTTTGTACTCATTCTAGCAACTCTACATCCTTCCTAAAATGAGGCCTCCAGACCTGTACAGTACTCTGTGTGGCCTGACCATTGCATTGTATAATGGGATAATCACCTCCCTGTCCCCTGCTAGCAAAATTCCTATACTGGTGACCTCTGCTTAACGCTCATAATTCGTTCCGTAAAAACAGAGCGCCAAGTGAATCCGCGCTAAGCGAGTGCCGCTTTCTCATAAGGTAACATATGTATTTGTGAGTTGTGGTCGGTACCATAGGATATTTCCTAATCAATAATAAACGGTAGTGAAAAGATGCACAAATGTCGGTCAAAATATTTAATATTCAAATATTTGTACATATAAAATATTCTGAATTACATACGTATATAATTATGTGGTAACTACTTATGTATCAAAATTAAACTTAAAATTCCAATTAAAATCATGAATTTAATTGATCTAAATTGATTTAATTTAATTGATGAATTTAACCATGAAAAATGTGTCAATTTTGGGTTGAACTTTGGCCCTCTTCCAAATAAACTAAAAAAAGGTATTAATTTTAAATCCCCCGCAGCGTTACCGCCCAACAGTAAAGTCAACCGATCCTTCACCACTTTGAAACTTGGCATGTTTTTTTCTTCTTTCAATATGAAACTTCTTTTAGGCATTCGTTTCCATAAAAGTCCTGCTTCATCTACGTTAAAAACTTGTTGAGAAGTATAACACATAATACCCCTCTTCAATAATTTTAACAAGTTCTTTTTTGAAAGTTTTGGCTCCTTGATCTCCACTTGCGGCTTCTCCCTGGATTTAAAATCTATTCAACCAGCCCTTACCAGTTTTAAATGGATCCACATTTTTTTTTAGGTGAGTTTTCTTCAGATAATCATATTGGCTAATCTCTCTCTCTCTCTCTTTCTCTCTCTCTCTCTTTCTCTCTCTCTCTCTTTCTCTCTCTCTCTCTCTCTCTCTCTCTCTCTCTCTCTCTCTCTCTCTCTCTCTCTCTCTCTCTCTCTCTCTCTCTCTCTCACACACTCTTTTTATAATATTTAACTTAACTTAATTCTGCATTGGAATATTATCTTCAATAAAATTAGTTAAAGTCCTCCCATTTCAATCCTAATAGCTGGCCTAGCCCTAGTTGCTTGGAGTGGAACAGCTATCTTTCCTGCTGCTAAAATTAATTCTTTATTTTTTTTTTAATTGTTCTTACAGTTAAACTTGCAAGTCCTAAATTTCTCACGTCGGTGTGGAAATGTTTTAATGCTGTTTTTCTATTCATTTTCAAGCTATCGACTCCATCAAATGAAACGATTTCGTTAAATATTCCAAAAATGCAATCTGTAAAAGAGCGTTATAGTGATCTGTGACAGCGTTATAGTCAGAGACGGGTTATATATTAGAACAGCGTTATAGCGAATCAGCGTAAAGTGAACCGCGTTATAACGGGGGCCTGCTGTATATCATTGACAAGACTCCATGACCTGCCCTGGCTGCTGGTCTGCACTTCTCAGCGAACTTCATATTTGACTGCACAATTACCCACCACGTCTTTTTCACTTTCCACTTCCCTGAGTGTAACACCACAGAGTTGGTACGTTTCTCTTTGGTTATTGCTACCCATATTCAGTACTTTGCATTTGTCAATGTTAAACTTCAGTTGCCACTTCTCAGCCCATTTGCCCAACTTATCTAGATCCAGTTGGAGTGGCATACTGTCTTTACTGTCTTTAACAACCCTGCCAACCTTTGTATCATCTGCAATTTGGACATTAAACCTGATCTACCTTCATCAATATCATTGATAAATATTCAAAACAACAATGGGCAAACCCTGGAAAACTCCACTAATAACATTTGTCCACAAAGAGCCGTGTCCATTGATTACCACTCTCTGTCGACTACCATTCAACCATCCCTTTATCCATTGTAGCAACTTACCCTTAATGCCATACCACTCCAATTTGTACAGCTGTCGTCCATGTGCAACAGTACCAAAATATTTCTTGAAATCCGAGTACAGTCAGTCCTCGTATAACACGTGTTTACACTACACGAATTCGATCATACACGATTTATAAATAGGGGAATGATATCTTATATAACACGAACCGAATTCGCTTATGCACGATTTGCGTTTGTGTTTACAAGAAATGGCAGTCGAACGCGGAATCACCCCCAACTGAACGCAACACAATAGGAATGAAGAGAAGATTCTGAAAATGTATTTATGTGTTTTATATCAGTGAAGGGGAAACACATTTCACCATAATAACGTAAAAAACCAACACAATTCCAGCTATCAGTATAATCGCAAATGCAGTTAGATCAAGTTTACTACCAGTTTATAACAGATTCCACTAGCAGTAACGCAACTGGAAATTGTTTTTATAGTAGTAACCCCTAGAAATGTGCTTTAGTAAAAGGTGAGGTGTTAATAGTGTATCTCTGACTTTACGGTGTTGCTTATTCAGTTGTTACCTGGTCTTGGCGCATTATAGCCTTAGATGCTAATGCGCCAATAAAACCAAACCAAACCAAACCAAAAAATTATTCAGTTGCTACACGCGTGCAACTTTGTTTATGTGTATTAAGCGTGCCTCCTCGTTTTGTAATTGTGCTTTATTCCCTAAAAATGAGTAAAATACTTAAAAGGTGTGAAAAGGAAGCGTCCTGATGAAGACACTACAGATTCAGAGAAAAAGAAAAGCAATATCGATAAAAACAGAGGCTGACTGGGTCAAAAATTCTTACCCGGGAAAATTTATAGTGGCCTCATATGGCCAAAATCACACCGGCCTCTGGCCCTCTATTACGTAATATTTTATTACGTAATAGTCTTAATAAAATACATAAGTATTTTATTATGATTATTTATTGTGTTTGGTAATGTTTGGTTACAAATGTGTGTTCAATCTAGGGTGGTTGGCACCTAACCCTATTTTTCCCATAGGGACTGTTTATATTGCACGATTTTGCATTGCACGAAGGTTTCAAGAAACACAACTATCGTGCTATACGAGGACTGACTGTATATGATATCAAAATTATTTTTGGCATTCAGTTCCTTTGTGACCACATCATATTATCCAATCAAATTGGTCAGACAAGACCTCCATTTAACAAGCCCATGTCTAGATGATCTTACAATGCTTCTTTAACCAGTGATTTCATTATTTTCCCCGGGACACAAATTAAACTAACATGTCTATAGTTAGTTGTGTCACCTTTTGAATCCCTTTGTGAATTGGTGATACATTTGCACAGCTCCAGTCCATGGGGACCTCCCCCTGAGTCCAAGTAAGTTCTCATAATTATGGCTAAGGGTTCACTTGCTTCTTTGCTGCCTCCTTTATTATAACTGGATAGATCCTGTCCATCCCAGGTGCCTTTTTTATGTTTAACTTCAACAATTTCTCCCCCTTGTCTGACTTGATTATAGACTGATTTATATCTGCCATAGGCTTCTGTGTCACCTTATGTGGTTGCATGATGGCACTCAGCCTCATTTTAACCAAGTGGGATTTGGATGAGCATTTCTTTGTTAGCTAGATAGACCATGGGGATCCTTTTGCATGATCTGCCCTCTTCCTCGACCTGAATCCACTCAATTTTTACCTGTAGGTCAGCTGAAATCCACTATTGATGTGATGCCCATTGACTCATTGAAATGCCAATGTGCAGAATAAGGATGTCGGCAAATCCAAATACCTGTTTTTTTTAACTCATCAGTCCATGATTAGGCATATTCAAATATATATTCAAGATTTGCTCAAGATGACCATTTTGAGCACTTCATTTTAAAGGTAAAGTTGATATTTGTTTGAGCACAAAATAGGCTATAACGTGGAAACAAAGCCATTTTCAGGCATATATTTATATAAACTTCTTTTTTTTTTTTTTTTTTTTTCATTGTTTTTAGTACCTGAATCAGCCCTGAAAGTACAGCCCAAAAGTTATAAACACCTGGCTTATAAAGGTTAAAAATATATCACTTAAGGTAAATGTGAGAGCTGTAATAATGAAGTTAACATTAAAAATTAATCAGCAAAGTAAACAATGAAGCAAATAAATTTAAAGAAATTATATAATTAGTATTAGCATTAGTAGAAGCATATGACGCAAAAAAACAAGCTTATGTAGCATCAGCCAAAAAAAAAAAAAAAAAAAACCGTCATGTTTCACCCATCCATTCACTCCAAAAGTTTGTGTAATTCAGCCTTCAATTTATTTAAGCTGTCGACTTCAACAATGGCAGATTGAAGTTTTTTTCCAACAATCACTGTTGGTAAAAACATTGTTTACCCGTTGGCTAAAGGCAAATTTCTGTACATCTATTCTATAACTGTCTTTCCCCAGTTTGAATTTATGCTCCCCTCAGGTGTGGAATCTGAGCAAGAAGAAGAATCCCATCAGCATTGAGCTTGCTCAAACCATTCAGGGCCTTATACACCTCAATCAGATCACCTCGCAGGTACCTAGTCTCCAGACTTTGCAATTTGCAGAACTTAAGCCTTTCTTGGTAACAACAACACTTCGTTCCACTCACTAATCTCATTGTCCTTCTCTGTACTCGTTAAAGCAGCTCTACATCTTTCCTAAAATGAGGCCTCCAGACCTGTACTCAGTACTCAAGGCATGATCTGACCGTTGGCTTATACAAAGGGATAATCACCTCCCTTTTTCCTACTAGTAAAATAAATTCCTATATATCATTATCAATACCCCATGACTGCTCTGGCAGTCTGTTTGCACTGCTCAGAACACTTCATATCTGACTGCACAATTACTCCCAGGTCTTTCATTCTCCACTACCCTTAATGCTGGTGCACTATGGTCATAGTTGCCGATGCGCCCAATAAATCCCGAAACAAACAAACCCTTAATGTAATACTGCACATTTGGTATGTTACTCTGGGGTTACTGCTACCTATATGCATCACTTTGCATTTGCCACCTCTCAGCTCAACTTTTCCAGATCCTGTTGTAGCGTACTGTCATTAACAACCCTACCAACCTTTGTATCGTGTACAAACTCGGACATTAAGCCTGATATACCTTCATCAATATCATTGATAAATACAGAAAACAATAATGGGCCCAACATGGAACCCTGGGGACACCGCTAATAACATTAGTCCACGAAGAGCAGTGTCCATTGATTACCAATCTATGTCTTCTCCCACTTTATCCATAGCAGCAACTTGCACTTAATGCCATACTGTTCCAACTTGTACAGTAATCTTCCATGTCCAACAGTATCGAAAGCTTTCCTAAAATCCAAGTATATGATATCAAAATTATTTTTTGCATCCAGCTCCTTTGTAGTATCCAGTTAGATTACTGATTGGATAACAAACCCATGCTGTGTCTGAACTATTACTGCAGTCTTGTCTAGGTGATCCTGCAGTGCTTCTTTAACCAGTTACTCTATTTTCACGTTGGCTAAAGGCAGAACAGAAGTTAAATTTAACAGAAGTTAAATTAACTGGTCTGTAATTACTCATGTCACCTTTCAATCCCTGCTTTGTGAATTGGGGATACATTTGCATATCTCCAGTGTCTGGGGGGACCTCCCCTGAGTCCAAGGATTCCCTCATAATCATGGCTAAGGGCCTGCATACTTCCTTTGCTGCCTCCTGTAATATAACTGGATAGATCCCATCCACCCCAGGGGCCTTTCTTATGTTTAACTTTTTCTCTTCCACTTTTCTCTTAGTAATTACAAAATAATTAACTCCCTGTTAGAGTTTGATAAGCTTCTGGCCTCCACTTCCTTATAGAATTCCTCATGTGTGAATATAGATGCAAAATACTCATTTAGTTTGTCAGCTATCTGAGCAGAATCATCAACAATCGAACCATTGATATCAAGTGGACCAATCTTTCCAGGGCCGAATTGATTGACAAGGATCTCGTCATATACTCCCTCCTATCTTGTATGGGCAGAATTGCAGACACTTTCAAATTTAACCCTAACTCGCGACTTTTTTTTCAACATTGACCTGTGCTTTTTAAGTAAGTCCACAGATCTCCTACTCTTGTCATTCGTGCCACCGTGTACCCTTTGTTGCTTTAAAAGATTATATATGCTCTACAGCATCATCAACTTACCCTGTTCCTATTCCACTCCTTTCTGTACAATATATTTCCCATCTCCCTGACAATAGAGTCATCGACAATAAGTAGCTCCTGTGGAACCAGCACTTTCTACTCTGAAGATTGTTGCCTGATGCTCATGAGTGAGCTCTTGCAGTGAGTTGGGCAGCTGACAGCTCGATGGTCCATTTTAATTCCTGCGATGGTATATACCTTATTCTTCAAACTCTCGTGGCTCCTATCAAAACGCTGAGTTAGTGCCTAATTTCTTGACACTCTCTGCACCTAGCACACACAAAGACATCCTCCTTGGCTAGATAATGTCCAGTTCCAGAAAATCTGCAAACATTTCACACTTTGCACATTTTTTTAGGCTGTAATGCATTGGAGAATTGCCCCCTTCAGTTCTCCCCTGAGTCACAGCACTTGCGCTACTTTGTGCCCGTTGCTTTGCTGATCGAGTCTGCTACAGGATTTCCATTTAAATACAATTTAATTATTTAACAATGAAAATAAGGTTAATAAATTTAATTCATTAATTGACTATACTATACAATACTATACTAAGCTAATGGGTGATACGTATCATGCTATCTAGTTTTTCGTTAAAGCTTACGCTATCGAGTTCAAGATATACGCTATCAAGCTATGCTATACTGTAATCAAAATGTTAATTAATTATATCCTTAGCTAAATACAAAAGATATATGTCTGAAAAGTGATTAAAACCTTCAAACTAGTTATTTATTACAATTAAAACTCTACTATTCTTCTGTTACTGGTTGCGTGCTTACCATATTCACATCAAAACACCGAAACAATATCGGTAAAATAGTGAGTCTTAACTTACAAAATCATTAGCTGAATTTAAAAAATAAGCTAACAAATGCTATTAAGTATATTTAATCTATTTGTAAAACACTAGTTAATATGTTAATTAATCAAAAATACAGTAGAATTTCTAAGAATAATAGGCTCAAAATGTGGCTGGTTAATTAATTTAAACAGCCACTGAAGAGTCATTGTATTTATAAAATTTGAAATATCACTAAGGTCTTACGATAACCCAAACTGCACAAAAACAGTTTTATGCAGCTTGGTTTTATTCTTTTATCTTTGTATATTATTTTTCATTTTTCTAAGAAAGCATGAAAAATAATACAACAAAGATAAAAGGAGCGAGAGAGAAGAAAATAAAAGAAAAGCAATAAAAATGGCTAGAGTGCAAAGGCATCACCATGGGTTTAAAATGTAGAAAGTTTACTTTCTAAATTTTAATAATAATAGGCCCAACATGGCTTTCTAAATAATAGGCCCACATGCCCAAGAATTGAATATGACAATTACATGTATATATAAATTTAGCCATCTCCTGATGATAATAGCCATGATGACTTTATAAACTGTTAAATGTTGCTTAATAATCCAACTGTACAAAAGAAGAGGCAGCAGTTAGCCAATAAATATTTTATATATTTTCAGAATGCTACCAAATTAATGCTCAAACGACATTTAAAATTTCAAAAACTAGACAAATAGCACCTTGTTTGAGTGGCTTTCACTGTTTTGTGGAATGTAAAGAAACTGCATACTTGCATGCGTGCACACACACATGCACCCATGCGTGCGTGCACACACATGTATGCTATGCACATTAAACTAATATTTGTTTATTTCAGTGAAAGAGCAAGCAAAGGTACTTTATAATTATGATGCCAAAAATGAAGATGAACTTAGTATTGTAGAAGGGGACATAATTACAATTATAACCAAGGAAGTTGAAGACAAAGGATGGTGGAAAGGAGAATTGAATGGACAAATTGGTGTCTTTCCTGATAATTTTGTAGAAGTGATAAAAGTTGAAGATGTAAGTATTTTAACTTATTTCAAAAAGCAGCCTGTTGTGTTTATTTATTCTTTTAATGGTTCAGTTACATGCAAAATGTGTAAATTGGCACTTTTCTTTTGTTGCTGCTGGTACAACTTATACCTGATTTCCCCCTCCTGCCATAATTATAAAATAAAGTCAAAAGAAGTTGAGCTTTTTTGTGATGAACTACTATCGATAATAAATAGTACATTTAATCTGTTATTTGAAATACACTCAATACAATTCTAAATAATCCTAGTTTAAGAGCTCACATTGTTCTCTACAGGAAAGTAAAAATGAGGTGGTTTTTTTTTTTTTTTAATGAACAGAAGTATACCTTTCATTGCAGATTTCACTTTAGTCCTATGACATCATTTAATCTTGTTGTTGTTTGCAAGAGATAATACTTCAATTTAATACTTTAAAAAATAAAATAATGCTAATTCTTAGCAAAATAACACTGTGTGATGTGTTCCGATAGCAGTGAAATTATCCAATTAAGGCTGGAGTACCCCTTTTAAGTAAATAGATCAAAAACTATATTAAGAAGAAGGTTCTTAAGGAGGGAATTTTTCTAGTGAACTGGTTAATTTATAAAGTCATTGCAACTCTCAGAAATGTTGAAAGTGTGAAGGCTTCTGACTTCAGACCAATTTTAATTGGGTCTCTGTTTTTGATCATTTTAGAGAAATCAATCTTGCCTTCCATTTCTAAACAAATCTGTTTTAGCATAGTTGAGACCTCACATTATGGGTGTGAATGTAGATCCACAGTAACCTATATTAATCAGTTAGTTTCTAATGCATATAAATCATGGGAACAAAGCTACATGCTTTGTTTTGGCATTTAATTCTGTTCAGAGCAATTAGCAAATTCCAAGGAACTCAGTTCTGTTCAAAGCAGTTACTGATTTCCAAGGAATTGTTATCTAATCGATGGATCCTTGCAAGGCCCACTCATTACTGAAGTGTTTCTGTTAACTTATCAGAAATTAGCTTCAGAAAGAGGACAGAAATGCTATCAGACGATTGCATTTCTGTGCTATTGTTCCATTTCTTTTGCTGATTTCTGCTGTCTTTTCCTTCAGCTTATTATTTATACTTATCTTGATTCCTTTTTTTGTTGGATAACTTTATTGCATGTACCAATGATTTGTATCTGTGGTTATCAGTTACTAGGTAATCTAGGTATGCTGAGGATGCATTTAAATTGCATATAGAGCATGTTATTTCCTACTTAAATTAGTTTGGCCTTAAAATCAATTTGGCAAAAACTAAATATAAAAGCAGAAAACAAAACTGGGACAGGATTACAAGTAATCCTGTCCTGTCGAGGAAATTTCGTATCCTTGTCTTCAATAAAGCATATCCTGGAGATACGTCATAAACACCATAAGATTGGTGTGTATGATGTATCTTCAAGAACTGTCCTGCAAAATTTTGGCTTGATCAATATTAGGATTACTTGGTTATTTAGCACTCTAAAGAAGACCCTCATCATAATATCTGCAAGCAATGATAGTTTGATTTCTCATCACCTGTTAGCCTGGAAGATTCCACAAAACTGCCTTCATGGTAGTCTTGTTCTGTGATCTCTGCTTCATAGATTGAAAAACAGTAATCAGTAATTCATTAATGTAAGTTAATTAATAAATATTCAGTTGATTTTGATTTGTAGAATCTTAATTGAGATTACCAGAACTTCTAGTAATTTGTAATTCTAAAAATCAAGTAATTTCTGATCATTAACATGGAGAAATATTAGTGGTGAAACTCAGTGCTTTAGGAATTGTATTGATGTTTAATACACATATAATGGTTTTTGTCTTTTTTTTTTTTTTTTTTTTGATTATTATTATTATTGCTCTTTTATATTATTTCTCCCTGAGTGGGGGTTCCACCTAGTGAGGGGTATTGCTACCAAGTATGCAGGGTGGTTGTTGTTATGTGACTCTCTAAAGTTCCTTGTAGATGTTCTCTGGGAGACCTATTGCTGCTAGGCTGTTATGAAGTTCCTTGTAGGTGTTCTCTGGGAGACCTATTGCTGCTAGGCTGTTATTGACACCATACCGGTGGTTGATACAATGATCGCCAATAAAATAATATTATTTTATTGTTATTTTTGTTATTATTATTACTATTATTGTTGTTATTATTGTTGCGCTTATATTATTTCTCCCTGACTGGCAGGTTCCACCCCGTGACGGGTATTTCTACCAAGTACACACAGCGGTTATGTCTGGTGTTACTGTTGGTCGTGGAACTCTCTGACTATCCTACAGGGGTTCAGGATTGGGATTTTCTGGAGTTCCTTGTAGGTGTTCTATGGGAGACCTATTGCTGTTAGGCAGTATCTTTGGCACCACACTAGTGGTTGACACAATGATCAGGATAGTCGTTAGTTGTTGCATATGCCACATCTCTTTGATATCCTGTCTTAGGTTCATGTGCTTCCTGATTTTTTCATCATGCATTTTCTAGAGGTTGACACTGCTATATAAATTAGATAGGTAGCCTTTTCCTTCTTGTCAACAAAGGTTATATCCAGTGTGTTGTGTGGGATTGTCTTGTCCATTATTATGGTGCGGTCACGTACAGCTTGTGGGTGGGGTTTTCAGTACTGCATGGGGTTCCTAATTGTAATATGGTACACTTTCTTTGATCAACTTACATTTCCTTGCTAGTTTCTGATGTATTATCCTAGCAACCTTGTTGTGTCTACGAGTGTACTCAGTCTGGGTGATCACCTTGCATCCCCCCCCCAGTGATGTGTTGGATCATTTTTGAGGCCAGATGGCATCGTTGACATGTATCATCTGACACTCTGGGCTCCTTGGCGATGTATTTTCTGTAGTTTCTGGTGTTCATTACTTGGTCTTGGATGACAAGCATGAATCCTTCAGTCTAGGGGAAGAGCGTCCCACTTGTGAACCATGCATTGGAAGCAATTTTATCTGTGTTCTTGGTGGAGGCCATTGTAGTGTCTGCCTTGGAGTGTCTTCTTCGCTCATCTTTCTAGCTTCTTTTGTGCAGTCTGGGTGGGAGGGAACTCCTTGCTTAGGTTGGGTGGGGTATGCTGCTTGTCTATCTTCCTTATGGCCCAGTAGCTGCTGCATTTTTCTTTAAGTAATACTTCAGGTTAGCTATCGCTGTTTTCTGTTGCTTGATGAGGTCTGTCAGGCCCCTTCCTCCCTCTTTCTGAGCTATTGTTAATCTCTCCATGGCTGACTTTGACCCGAGCCTGCATCATTCTCGGGTATTTGTAAGTCTCTCCTTCTGTCACTTCAATCTCTTTTCCAGTCTGCAGTTCATAGTTTTGGCTGACTAATTTCCCCTAATGCAGTCCGTGGATCTTGCATTTGTCTAGACCAAATTCCATCCTGATATCATTGCTGAATTCTTCGGTGATCCAGAGTAGTGTCTGGAGTTGCTTCTTGGTTACTGTGTAGAGCTTGATGTCATCCGTGTACGTCAGGTGGGTAAGGTTATACAGGTTTTTCCTACCTTCTTTGGTGTTATATCCATACTTGCTGCTGTTGAGCAGATTAAGTGCTAGATGTTGTTATTTGGTTTTTTAGGTGCATTAGCAACTAAGGCCATATTGCTCCGGGGATATGCGGTGGTCATTCCCTGACCTTTCCGCATCCTCCGTATTTGGTGGTCACGGGCTCGAACCCCAGTCTAATCAAGAAGCATGTGCTACACACTGCCGCTCTTGCCCACCTGGCTACGGAGGTGCCGATTAAGTGCTAGACAGAACCACAGTGGACTCAGGGCATCTCCTTGACAGATTCCTCTCCTGATGGTGATCGGTCTGGTTATGTTGTTCTCGGCCTTAATGGTAGTACTCCATTTTGCCATTGTTGCTTCTGGTAAGTTTGTCACTGTCGGATTAACTTTGTAGATCTTCAGCACCTCTATTAGCCAGCACTATGAGACATGGAGTCAAAGGCCTAGCGATAATCGATATAGGCTGTGTACAGGTTACACCGCTTCTTGTAGGCTTGCTCTATAACTGCAGCATCTATGGTTAATTGCTCCTTACATCCTTTCTGCTGTTTGGCCAATATGTTTTGGCTCTCCAAGTGGTCTGATATCTTCTTGGTTATGCAACTGGTCAGGATCTTATACATCATTGGGAGACAGGTGATTGGCCTATTTTGCCGGATTTCTTATATCTTGGTCTTTAGGTTTCAGATATGTGATTCCTTGAGTGAGAAATTTTGGGATTGCCTCTGATTGCCTTATCATTCAGGTGAACTGTTCTGCTAAGTGCTTGTGTGTGTACAAGTGAGCTTCTTGTACCAGTAGTTGTGAATGTTATCTATTCTGGGGTTCGTCAGTCGTGGGAGTTCCTTATCAACTGTTTTACTTCTACCTTCCAAATCTCCCATTCTCCTATCTCTTATATGTCCTTAGTTTCTTCCATTCTAGTTCTATCCAGCGGGCTTGGCTATTATGTCTTACTTCATTGCTCCATATGTTGCCCAAGTAGTAGTAGTAGTGGCACATGATGCAAGAAAGCAAGTGTAGGAGCTTATGCAGCATCAGACAAAAAAAAAAAAAAAAAAATCACACCATTCCCTCCAAATGCCTGTCCAGTTCCTCCTTAAATTTATTTAACCTATCAACTTCTACAACGACAGATGGAAGTTTGTTCCAGCAATTAACCACCCGCTGGCTAAAGGCAAATTTCCGCACATCTATTCTACATCTGTCCTTTCTTAATTTGAACTTATGTCCCCGTAGGTTGGTAATCTGAACAAGTGGAAGGATCCCATCAGAATTCAGCGTGCTCAACCCATTCAAGGCCTTATAGACCTCAATCAGATCACCGCGCAGATGCCTAGTCTCCAGCCACTGCAATTTGCAGAACTTAAGCCTCTCTTGGTAAGAGAATCCCTTCATTCCCCTCACCAATCGTGTTGCTCTTCTCTGTACACGCTCAAGCAAATCTACATCCTTCGCCGACCGGGCTAGCCAGGTGGGTAGAGTGCCTGCCTGGCAACCCAAAGGTCGCGGGTTCGATTCCCGCCTCGGGCTTGGATCAAAGTACTGCAAAAACCTTGGGAGGTGCACTATGGCCACAGAAGCCGATGCGCCAACAACTACCAAAACAAAAAAAAAAAAAAAAAAAAAAATCTACATCCTTCCTAAAATGAGGCCTCCAGACCTGTACGCAGTACTCAAGGCGTGGCCTGACCATTGCCTTATACAGAGGGACAATCACCTCCTTTTCCCTGCTAGCAAAATTCCTATATATCATTGACAAAACCCCATGACCCGCCCTAGCAGCCTGTCTGCACTGCTCAGAAAACTTCATATCTGACTGCACAATTACGCCCAGGTCTTTTTCATTTTCTACCACCTTAAGTGTAGTACCACACAGTTGGTACGTTTCTCTGGGGTTATTTCTACCCATATGCAGTACTTTGCATTTGTCAAGGTTGAACTTCAGTTGCCACTTCTTAGCCCATCTGCCCAAATTATCTAGATCCTGTTGCAGTAGCACACTGCCATTACTGTCATTAACAACCCTGCCAACCTTTGTGTCATCTGCAAACTTCGACATTAAGCCTGATATACCTTCATCAATATCATTGATAAATACACAAAACAACAGTGGACCCAACACCGAACCCTGTGGGACTCCACTAATAACATTAGTCCACGAAGAGCAGCACCCATTGATTACCACCCTCTGTCTTCTCCCACTTAACCATCCTTTTATCCATTGTAGCAACTTACCCTTAATACCATTCTGCTCCAATTTGTACAGTAGTCTTCCATGCGCAACAGTGTCAAAAGCTTTCCTGAAATCCAAGTATATGATATCAAAATTATTTTTTGCATCCAGTTCCTTTGTGACCACATCATAATAACCAATCAAATTTGTCAGACAAGACTTTCCCTTAACAAACCCATGCTGTGTTTGAGTTATCGCTGCAGTCTTGTCTAGATGATCCTGCAATGCATTTTTAACCAGCGACTCCATTATTTTACCGGGAACAGAAGTTAAACTAACTGGTCTGTAATTACTCGTGTCACCCTTCGATCCACCTTTGTGAATTGGGGACACATTTGCACATCTCCAGTCCGTGGGAACCTCCCCTGAGTCCAAGGATGCTCTCATAATTATGGCTAAGGGTTTGCTTAGTTGCTTTGCCGCCTCCTTTAAAATAACTGGATAGATCCCATCCACCCCAGGTGCCTTTCTTATGTTTAACTTCAACAATTTCTCCTCCACTTTGCTCTCAGTTATCACAAAATCATTAAGCACACTGCTACAATTTGATAACCTTCTTCCATTTTCAAATTGTAATAATTCCTCACGTGTGAATGTAGATGCAAAATACTCATTCAGTTTGTTTGCTGTCTGAGCAGGATCATCAACAGTCGAACCATCGATGTCAAGTGGTCCAATCATATTCATCCCCTTCCTTTTAGAGTTTATATAAGTAAAGAAATCCTTGCTGTTTTTCTTAGCATCTTTTGCCAAAGATTTCTCGTAATCCGCCTTCGCCTGCCGAACCTCCTTTGTGACCTGATTACAGACTAGCTTATATCTGCCACAGGCTTCTGCGTCACCTGATAATTTATATGCATCCCATGCATTTTTCTTCTCTGTCACGAGTCTCATTAGTTCATTTGATAACCATTTAGGCCTAAACCTTGAACGATATTTCTTAATCGGTATATAAAGTCTAGTAGCTTCCACGATTAATTCTTTGAATGCTTCCCACTTAGAATTTACTGTTTGTAACATCGTCAGTTGATCCCACTGTACAGAATTTAAAAACTGTCTGAGACCACTGTACTCCCCTTTACGGAAGCAAAAACCCTTTCCTTTACCCCTGACGGTAGTTACCTCTTTGAGTAAATCCCACTTCAGCACACTGTGATCACTGCCACCTAGTGGTTCCTTTATCTGCAAATTCTTAATACACGAATGATCACTGCTGATAACCAGATCAAGAGTGTTACTTTCTCTGGTTGCCTCTCGAACATGCTGCTGCAGAAAACAATCATCCAATAACTCCACAAAAGTCTGACTAGTGTGTGAGTGACCAACCCACAAGTTCCAGTCAATATCTGGGAAGTTAAAATCCCCCATTATAAGACATTCTGATTTACTGGCCCACTCTATTTCTCTGTACAATTGTTCATTGTACTCATTCAAGTCATTAGGCCTATAACACACTCCTACTCTTATTTTTCCTTTCGCAGTGCTTATCTCACACCAAACTGACTCAACAGAGCACTGTTCATCTATATTAACTGGGTGCACTTCCTTTGATTTTATGTTTTTCTTAATTAACAGCATAACACCCCCTCCCTTTCTGTCCTGTCTATCCTTTCTGTACACATTGTACTCCCCAAATTCCAGTTCTGCATTCCTTATATCTTTGTGACACCACGTCTCTGCTATCCCAACAATATCCGCCTTTGATGTCTTGACCAACACTTCAAATTCATCAAATTTATTTCTTTATTTATTTATTTATTTATTTATTTCAAGTACTTCTCGAGCGTCTTATGTGAGCATAAGACACTGCCATTTCCATCTTTCCCGTCTTCTCCAAGACTCCTATAGAAGGCTCTTTGATCCTCATCAAAGATTTGATTGTTTGTTTTCCTTTGGGAGCTCTCTTTGTATCGGCATAGCCTCTTGCTGAGTGGAAGGAGGTTCTGCTTCAGTATGTTCAAGTATTCCCCTATTCTCTGATTTTTTGTCTCATTCTTGCTGTGCACGCTGTCTCTCTTGAGGATGCTCTTCACTTTTCCAATCAAATTCTTATTCCAGTTTTCCTGTTGGTACTTAGTCATTTGGCCTACCTTGGCCCTTAAACCTTCTATCTTCTGCTGAAGTCTTCTTTCCCATGCTGGCGATTCCTTCTTTTTTCGGTTCTGCTGCTGCTGGTCTCTCTCTCTCTCTCATTTCTCTTCCATTAATCCTAGTGCTGCTATGGCAGCACAGTATACAGCTGTGTGGATGGCCTCCAGTGTTGCACCATTGTTGTCTAGGTAATGCAGTATGCTGATTGAGGTGGTCTGTGACTCTTCCACAGGATTCTATTGGGCCTCTGCCTCGTTATCACATGGTTCTTTGTGGGGTTCATTCCTTCGAATTCTGGTAGGGCTGTCTTCCACCCATCTTCTATTCAGGATATCGTGACCTCATCTCTTTTCACTTCAGCTACTCTGGGTTGTATTTCTTCTTGCTCTTCCTCCTGTGGTCTGTGCTGGCCACATTCTTTATTCTTTGTAGTTGATTGCTCATGTCCTGCTTGATTTTTTCCAAGATTGCAAGAGCTATCAGGTTCTTCGTGACAATGATCCTTCTCTGGTCGGCTACTTGCTGTTTGGTGACCTGAATATCCAGGAATCGTTCGTATGTAGTCTCGACCTGTACATTGCTATATCAGTCTCTAGCTTGGTTATTTCATAGTATGTCACTAATGCAGTCACTAATGCACAATGATCCTTCTCTGGTTGGCTACTTGCTGTTTTGTGACCTGAATATCCAGGAATCGTTGGTATGTAGTCTCGACCTGTACATTGCTATATCAGTCTCTAGCTTGGTTATTTCATAGTATGTCACATGGTGTACGTATTCATTTTGATGCTCCACTTGATGCACTGACACTTTCTTCCTTCTTGAGTAGTCACTAGTGCTGTTGACAGGAAGCACTTCCAATTGGTGGAGCTGGATAGTCTTGCTCTTCTCTTGTGGTAGCCATATGGGGGACAGTCCTTATGGCTACCACATATAATATAATAATCATACATTACAGCAATACCTTGCTTAGCACGGCTTCAAACAGCACAGATTTCACTATAACATGGTTTTCAATTAAGTTTAAGTCGAAAATTTACTGTACATATTAAAACTCATTCAATAGCCTAGACACATACTCTACATATATGTTGCGTTGTCATAGCCTACGTATGTGTACATAATGCTGCTTTGTCGTCGCCTAGGTAGTGTACTCATATACTGCATTGTTGTAGCCAAGGTACGCGTACATATATGCTGCGGTGCCAACTCTATTGTCTCACATGCACACGTGCCAATAGCTCCCCTTGGGCAGTCAGCAGCTACATGCAACAGTGTTCAGTATTCTTAATTCCATCCTGGCGAGATGACGTGATAGCTTTTCAAATTTTTCATTTCACAATTTATTTTTTTACTCCTTTAAATACGATCAAAAATATGTTTGCATCTTGGCTAGAAATCATTGCCAACAACATGTGTTCTGTTTTGCAACATGTTTTGACATATTTGGCAAATCATTTCACTGGTTTTTAATCACAAATTCAGACAATTGCCGAAGACATTGTGAAGATCAGAAAAGACTTGGGACTCGAAACTTTGGACACTGCCAATGTACATGACTGCATTGACTTGTGTGCAAGTGACTTAGATGATGCAACTTTCCTTGAAATTGACGATAAAACCGCATATGAAGAAGAGGAAGACAATTCTGAAGTGGATAACACTGACATGGCACCAAAAGAATTTAACATGCAGAAGAACTTTCTTTTCCAGCTATATATTTGGGACATGCACGAAAATTTTAAAAATGGATTGAAATTTACTCCCTTTATGATGGCATTGAGTGAAATTTATAGATCTGATTGTCGTGGAGTAACTCCCCAACATTTGCTATATATGACAATGAAAATTATGCGAATGCATACCACAGAAAATTTTCAAATTGCATTTAAATCAGTAGGAATAACAGCTAACATTACTCGTTCTATATTGGAATCGAAAGAATTTATAAACAAGTCATTAGAGATTGCTCCAGAATTATGGCATTCACTACAATTTCATGAATTAGTACAAGTTGATCAACAGTCCGATAGTACATTTTCTAAAATTCTTACAAAAATAGGTAATGGAGAAGCATTATTACCAGATGAACTTAAAATTATAGAATTGAGATTTGTTACCAAAGAAGATGCTACTAATTTATGTCCGCAAGGGATTCGAAATAAAATTCATAAAATGTCAGTGACCGAAACTGCAGGACTTCCATACATTCTACCATTATTGAAAGGAAAACCAGACATGATTACTACAAATATAGATGTGGTCGATGGATTGGTAAACGGTGCAATCGGTACTTTAGTATATTTCAAATTTGAGGATGATGAAACAGTTAAATGAGTGTGGATGAAATTTTGTGAGTCAAAAATAGGACATAACCTTCAATCTTATTATAAACAATATGTGAAAGATAAACATTTACCTAGTCAATCTGTACCTATTATTAAACGATAAACTAAGATTCCATTCAAGAACAATAGGAAATTAACATGTAGACTCACACAATTTCCTTTAGTATGTGCTTGTGCTTTGACTACATAAATCTCAAGGAGGGACCTTCAACGAAGTTGTATATAATTATGAGAAAGATCATCAACAGCAACTTGTATACGTGGCATTATCTCGAGTGACCTCATTTCAAGGTTTATATATTACAAATCCCCACAACAATTTCACATTTCGCCACAGCAAAGCTACTAGTAATATAGAACTTTGTGCTGAACTAGATCGTTTGAAAAATAATAAGCTACCTTCTCTACAGGATGAACTGCAAGATTCCATACAAAGTGGTATATCTATATCGTCAATGAAAATACAAAGTTTACAAGATATCGAAATGGACACAATCTTATAGCAATCCAAAATATTGATATTAAGGGAAACATGGTTGTATAATGATGAACATATATTACTTAAACCATTCCAGTGTGTGACTCAATTTAAAAGGTCGGATGTTCGTAGTGGTGGTGTTGCAATATATCAACATGAAGGTAGTAGTAGTAGTGGTATGTGATACAAGAAAGCAAGTGTATGAGCTTATACAGCATCAGCCAAAAAAAAATCACACCATTCCCTCAATGCCTGTCCAGTTCCTCCTTAAATTTATTCAACCTATCAACTTCCACAACGACAGATGGAAGTTTGTTCCAGCAATTAACCACCCCCTGGCTAAAGGCAAATTTCCGCACATCTATTCTACATCTGTCCTTTCTTAATTTGAATTTATGTCCCCTTAGGTTCGTAATCTAAACAAGTGGAAGGATCCCATCAGAATTCAGCGTGTTCAACCCATTCAAGGCCTTATACACCCCAATCAGATCACCGCGCAGGTGCTTAGTCTCCAGCCACTGCAATTTGCAGAACTTAAGCCTCTCTTGGTAAGAGGATCCCTTCATTCCCCTCACCAATCTTGTTGCCCTCCTTTGTAACCACATCATAATATCCTATCAAATTTTTCAGACAAGACTTTCCCTTAACAAACCCATGCTGTGTCTGAATTATTGCTGCAGTCTTGTCTAGATGATCCTGCAATGCATCTTTAACCAGTGACTCCATTATTTTACCCGGAACAGAAGTTAAACTAACTGGTCTGTAATTACTCGTGTCACCCTTCGATCTCCCCCTTGTGAATTGGGGATACATTTGCATATCTCCAGTCCATGGGGGCCTCCCCTGAGTCCAAGGATGCTCTCATAATTATGGCTAAGGGTTTGCTTAGTTGCTTTGCTGTCTCCTTTAATATAACTGGATAGATCCCATCCACCCCAGGTAATTTTCTTATGTTTAACTTCAACAATTTCTTGTCCACTTTGCTCTCAGTTATTACAAAATCATTAAGTATCCTGCTACAATTTGATAACCTCCTTCCATTTTCAAACCTTAATAATTCCTCATGTGTGAATGTAGATGCAAAATACTCATTCAGTTTGTTTGCTATCTGAGCAGGATCATCAACAGTCGAACCATTGATGTCAAGTGGACCAATCAGATTCATCCCCTTCCTTTTAGAGTTTATATAAGTAAAGAAATCCTTGCTGTTTTTCTTAGTATCTTTTGCCAAGGATTTCTCATAATCTGCCTTCGCCTGCCTAACCTCTTTTGTGACCTGATTACAGACTAGCTTATATCTGCCATAGGCTTCCTTATCGCTTGATAATTTATATGCATCCCATGCATTTTTTTTCTCTGTTACGAGTCTCATTAGTTCATTAGATAACCATTTAGGTTATCTAATGAACTAATGCCTAAACCTTGAACAATATTTCTTAATAGGTATGAAACTTTTAGTAGTTTCCACGATTAATTCCTTGAATGCTTCCCACATAGAATTTACTGTTGGTAACATCGTCAGTTGATCCCACTGTACAGAATTTAAAAACTGTCGGCGACCACTGTACTCACCTTTACTGAAGCAAAAACCCTTTCTTTTACCCCTGATGGTAATTAAATCTTTAAGTAAATCCCACATCAGTACACTGTGATCACTGCCACCTAGATGTTCCTTTATCTGCAAATTCTTAATACACGAATGATCACTGCTGATAACCAGATCAAGAGTATTACTTTCTCTGGTTGCCTGTCGAACATGCTGCTGCAGAAAACAATCATCCAGTAAATCCACAAAAGTCTGACTAGTGTGTGAGTGACCAACCCACAAGTTCCAGTCAATATCTGGGAAATTAAAATCCCCCATTATAAGACATTCCGATTTACTAGCCCACTCTATTTCTCTGTACAATTGTTCATTGTACTCATTCAAGTCATTAGGCCTATAACACACTCCTACTCTTATTTTTGCTTTCGCAGTGCTTATGTCACACCAAACTGACTCAACAGTGCACTGTTCATCTATATCAACTGGATGCACTTCTTTTGATTTTATGTTTTTCTTAATTAACAGCATAACACCTCCTCCCTTTCTATCTTGTCTATCCTTTTTGTACACATTGTACTCCCCAAATTCCAGTTCAGCAGTACACCACATATCTTTGCACAACATAATAGCAGCAATGCAGCAGCAGTATCTGATGAAATTGGAAACATTTGTGGATATTTGTGCAAATTCAATAGTGAATCTATTTTCATCGTAGCCATATACGTCACTTTGGGGATGTCATTAGATATAATTCAAAAATTCATAAACATAAATAAATAGGTTTATCTAAACCAACATAAATAGGTTTATCTAAAGTTACTAATAGTTTGTTTTTTTTTTTTTCATATGAACAGTACAATTTATTGTCAAATATATCTTGTTTCTTAAAGTTAGGTTTTGCTATTAATTTTTCAACTTTATTTCCATCTCAACATAATCTAACATCAACTCATTTTCTTATATTTCCCATAAACAGAATTATTCATTAACTTGTAGAAATCTTTCTCAAATGCATTGTTAGTTAGTTGTCAGTTCTTTTATCTATATTAAAATCTATTTATGATTTTGACCACTTAGATTGTTTGAATTCTAATACTCTATGTATTTTTGTTAGCTTTAGCCCTAATTCTAAATACTTTCTCAAGTTTCTATAATGTAATACATTTAATTTTGAATATTTTTTATTTATACTTACACTTTCAGAAGCTAAATTTAAATTGTTTATGCAATTTGTGTAATTCTTTAGAATATTGCAAATCTACCTTTAAAATATATCCAGTTTCATAATCATCAGGTATTTGAATTGCACCAATTTTTACCTATCCATATAAATCCCCCATAAGGTAAGTATTCACTCATCACCCATCCATATAGCTTATTTGCATCTAAGTACATTAAGATTGTTGATAATTCATTTTTATTAAAATTTTCAAATATATCAGCTAATAACAACACATCAGTTTTTAAATACAAATCAGAATATTCACCCATGTTTTTTATGTTAAATTCTTTCCAAATTTGTTGTTCATGAATTTAATCTTCAGATATATCACTTTCATTTAATATACTATGAAATTTTTCTTTTTCTTGTAATTTAGTTTCTTCACATTTTTCTAACAAGTTCATATAATCATAGGGATATACATCTTTTCTTATTATTAAATCTAGCTTATCTTCTGAAAAGTATTCCTTTATGTTTTTGAACTGACATTTTTTAAGATTACTAGCAAACTTATCTATACTAGTTCCCAGAAATCTGAATGAATCTATAAATCTCAAATAATGTTTTGAAAATTATTGCTTAAGAATTTTCTTCTTCATCTACAAAATACTCATCTTCTTCGAGTTTAATTTCCTTATCAAAACTGTTATATTTTTCTCCATTTTTTGCAATAACTGTAATATTATCGCTATTAAATCCTAATTCCTTAATATATAAGTGTGTTTATTGGAACAAAATCTGGATTTTTTCAAATTACAACTATGAGTGGCAACTCTAAATTTTCCGGTTAAATGATCATGATCTCTAACTTTTTGTAATAACTTTCTTTGTCCTTTGTTTTCAAAATCACTTGAAATTTCACATTCCCAAATATAACCATTGATGATCCTGCTCAAGTAGCTGACAGGCTGAATGAGTATTTTGCATCTACATTCACTTATGAAGAGGTATTCAGGAAGGAGAATGCCAGAAGTTAACCGAACTCTGGTAGGGAGCTAAATGATTTTGTAATAACTGAGAGCAAAGTGGAGGAGAAATAGTTGAAGTTAAACATAAGAAAATCACCTATGGTGGATGAGATCTATCCAGTTATATTAAAGGAGGCAACAAAGGAAGTAAGCAAACTCTTAGCCATAATTATGACAGCTTCCTTTTACTCAGGGGAGGTCCACATGGACTGACCATGGGGACATACATTTGCAGATCTCCATGGTCCCAATGGAGGTCTGCAAATGTATCCCCAATTCACAAAGGGGGATCAAAGAGTGATCAAAGAAAAAATAATTACAGACCTGTTAGTTTAACTTCTGTTCCGGGGAAATTAATGGAGGCACTGATTAAAGAAGCTTTGCAGGATCATCTAGACAAGACTGCAGTTATACTTCAGACACAGGGTGGGGTTTGTTAAGGGGAAGTCTTGTCTGATCAATTCGATTGGATACTATATGTTCTGTGATCTCTGCTTCATAGATTGAAAAACAGTAATCAGTAATTCATTAATGTAAGTTAATTAATAAATATTCAGTTGATTTCGATTTGTAGAATCTTAATTGAGATTACCAGAACTTCTAGTAATTTGTGATTCTCAAAATCAAGCAAGTCATTAATGCTGTATAAGCTTGCTTTCTTGCATCATATGCCTCTGATAATGCTAATGATATGATGTTGCATTTATCATAGTTCAGTTGTTCTTCATCTGAAAGGGGTAACTGACTGATTCTGAATACAGTAAACCCCCGCTATTTGCGGTATCTGTATTCGCAGTTTCGCGTATTCGCGATCGCCGATTTAATATAAAATGAAACCTAAAAAAATGTGAATTTTAAAGCACCGTGAATATTTTCCGCCATAAAAAATATGGGCGTGGCTAAAATTATCTTTCCCAGTCAAAACAGCGCTCGGTGGGTGGGTGGAGAGGGGTGACAAAATCGTGAGCGCGGATGCTTCTTGCTAATCCTTGTTCAGTATGTGTTATGCGCTTGTCATGGAAGGTTTCGTCGTTTACTTTTAATTTATATGCTTATAAATTGAATAAATTTAACAATTTATAAATTGATATGCTTACAAAAATGATAAATCTACCGTTTTGCAGTGTAAGACAGACTTTTTCGAGTGTGTTAACGGAAGAAAGTGACTTTATTGTGGAAAAGTTCTTTCTAACCCCTACAAAAATATGGCTACGAATAACAAGAGAAATGTGAAAATATCAAAGAAGGTGATGACATTAGCGAATAAAATTGCGTTATTAGATAAAATTTCTAATGGTGAAAGTGTTTCCTCATTGGCAAAACATTATAAAATCAATGAGTCAACGGTACGATCAATCAAAAAATCAGAAGAAAAAATCTGCCGTAGTGTCCATGAAAATGTGCTAATTGCTTCAAAAATTTGCTCTGTAACTCGTGATGTTAAATTAGAAAAAGTGAAAAAATCTTTAAATCTGTGGATAGAAAACCGAACTCAAGATAAAATTCCGTTAAGTTCACTCATCATTTGTGAAAAGGCAAAACTCCTTTATCAACACTTTAGCGAAACTGGTGATAGCACTGGCGGGATAAGTTTTTTTGCTAGCAAAGGCATTTTATTATATTTAATATTAATTTGTTTCTTATTTTCATTTCGATGCCATATGCTTGCATTTCACTATGTACTGTCAATGTACATAGTCATATTATGAAGGTATATATATAATACATACATAGACAAAATTTTAGACTAGTTTTTCTTATATATTTCATACTTTGGAACAGAACCTCTTTATTACTATGGGAGCCATAACTGAGTATTCACGTTTTCAGTATTCGCGACATTTCTCAGGAACGTAACCCCCGCGAATAGCGGGGGGTTTATTGTATTGTTTTTACATCTTCAACCAACCATTCTATAAATACTTTTGATAACTGGATGCAAAAAAAAAAAAAAAAAAAATTTTGATATCATATACAGTAAGATCCCCGTATCTGTGGGAGATATATTCCAAGACCTACCGTGGATGGCTGAAACTGCAGATATAAGCGAACACCTGTTGATCCCATATATAACATGATTTTCTTGTACATACGAAGATGGTTCAATAACTCGTACATAATAATGTTACTAGGTTGTGTGTCTCGTACGTATAATAAAGTTTAATTGATAAATTAAACACACATTAAGACATTACCAACATTAAATATGGTAATAATAAAGTACAGCAGACTCTCGATTTACCGGGACACTTCAAGACTCCAAATTAAAAATAAAAATAAAAATCAAACAGAAATCATAAAATTCATGTAATAACTAGAATAGGTATAAACAGATATTTTGCAAGTCATAAATAAGTGACAGGAACCAGCATTATAAGTCATCATTGTGAGATTAGTGTACCTATTATCTTGCAACCCCTGCTGGCTTCACACCTACTGCTCAAAACAAAACAAAAAAAAAAAAAAGAGAGAGACCAAATGTTTAGTTTGATTTAGTGCCTCGCGTCGATTGTTGTGTTCCATCGCACCTCAAAAGGACAATTTTTTTTTTTTTTTTTTTTTTTTTTGTTTAGAAATCGCGAAAATGATGGGCAAACGCAGGAGTTGTGCTTTCAAATTAAACAGAAACTTGAAATTATCCAAAAGTTTGAAAACGGTTCATACCTTAAAACTCTAATGAACCATTATAATGTTGGTGACCAAGCCATACGCAACATAGTAAAAAAAATAAAGGGAAGCATCATATTGGACATGCGAGTAGCACGTGTTAAGTTTTTTGGGTTTTTTTTTTTTGGTTTTTTTTTTTTTCGTGGTTAACTGTGGGTAACTGAATCAGCGGATATGGGGGCACAACTGTACTTTGATTTTAGGAAAGCTTTCAATACCATTGCACATGGAAGCCTACTATACAGATTGGAGCAGTATGGCATTAAGGGCAAATTGCTGCTATGGATAAAAGGGTGGTTAAGTGGAAGAAGACAGAGTGGAAATCAATGGACACTGCTCTTCATGGACTAATGTTATTAGTGGAGTCCCCCAGGGTTCAGTTTTGGGGCGATTGTTGTTTTCTGTATTTATTAATGATATGACAGTACACTACTGCAACAGAATCTAGAGAAATTGAGCAGATGGGCTGAGAGATGGCAACTGAAGTTTAACATTGACAAATGTAAAGTACTACCTGTGGGTAGCAGTAACCCCCACAGTAACATATCAACTTTGTGGAACTACACACAGTGTATTGGAGAAGGAAAAAGATCTGGGGGTAATTGTGCAGGCAGATATGAAGTTTTCTGAGCAGTGCAGATGGTCTGCAAGAGTAGCTCATGGTGTCTTGTCAATGATATACAGCAATTTTTCTAGCAGGGATAAGGAGGTGATTATCCCCTTGTATAAGGCAATGGCCAGATCACACCTTAAGTACTGTATATAGGTCTGGAGGCCTCATTTTAAGAAGGATGTAGAGCTGTTGGAATGAGTACAGAGAAGGGCAACAAGATTTGTGAATGGAACAAAGGGGTGCTCTTACGAAGAAAGGCTTAAGTTTTGCAAATTACAGTGTCTGGAGACTAGGCACCTACGAGGTGATCTGATAGAGGTGTATAAAGCCTTGAATGGTTTGAGCATGCTCAGTGCTGATGGGATTCTTCCTCTTGCTCAGAATAATCACCTGAGAGGGCAGAAATTCAAATTGAGGAAAGACAGTTGTAGGATAGATGTGTGGAAGTTTGCCTTTAGCCAGTGTTTGGTTGATTGCTGAACAAACTTTCATCTGTCGTTGTAGAAGTTGATAGCTTAAATAGATTCAAGGCAGAACTTGACAAACATTTGGAGCAAGGA
This sequence comes from Mastigoproctus giganteus, assembly GCF_048544385.1. Classification (NCBI taxonomy): domain Eukaryota; kingdom Metazoa; phylum Arthropoda; class Arachnida; order Uropygi; family Thelyphonidae; genus Mastigoproctus; species Mastigoproctus giganteus. The sequence goes on from NC_143575.1 coordinate 187,314,689, forward strand.
AATGGGTGAATAAGGGGGGTGTTTTTTTTTGGCTATATAAGCTTGCTTTCTTGCATCGTGTGCCTATGTTAATGCTAATCAGTTCCAGAGACACTATCATATCGTTTAAATATTGTGATGTGAACCCAATAACACATTGTTTTTTGGTAATTTGTTTCAAGATCTCGGAAGTTTAAATTTTTGCTGTATAACTAAGCTATTTATCTCTCTAAAATGTCATTTTTAAAGTCACGAGCATGACCTTAAGGCCATATAAAAGGTTGCGAGCATAGTTTGTAAATTGTATTAGTTACCGATTCAAATCATTAAAATGCACTACACTTTCATCGTTATCATATGTTCCATTATAAGAATCAATTTTAAACGCCTTTGTGATATTTTTCTAAAGCACATTTCTGGAGGTCACTACTATAAAACAAAAACAATTTGCACTTTCCGATTTATTGGGCTTTTCTGTTACTGCAAGCAATTATAAACGGGTAGTAAACTTGATCTTCTCCCATTTTCAAAAATACGGATAGCTGGAATTGTGTGGTTTTTACGTTATTGTGGTGAAATGTGTTTCACCCTTACTGAAATCTTCAATCATATAAAAAACATAAATAAATTTTCAGAATCTTCTCTTCATTGTTTTTTTTTTTTTTTTTTTAAGCTTTGTTAATTTGCTACTCCACAGGAATCGTGTTAGTTGCAATTTGTGTGTGCCTTTAAAAAATGCTTATGCGTGCAATCATGAAATTTATAATTAAAAGAGAAGATTATCTTAGAAACAAATGCCTCTTGAAACATTTCTGAAGACAACTCCTTGTGCAACAAACCAAGTGCTAAGCCAATAATGAGTGATCAATGAGTTTAGTCGATGATGATGAAGAATAAATTGTTTAACATTCTTTAACATTTGAAAGTCCTAAATAATTTCTCTATTATTATAATTATAATTTGCTTGATTTTACAGGCTACGTTTTCATTTCTTTGGATAAATTAATCATTGTTTAAACATAAACTAATTAGCTAACTAATTTTCATTGTTGATAACGTAATCCCTATTTTTAACATTGTCTATGGGAAATAAATTCCCGCTTTACGAGTGCGCGCTAGGAACGAATTAACTCGTAAAGTCAAGAACTGCCTGTATACATATATTTGTATGTTCTATTGTTTATTGAAAAAAAAGGAGAGTAAAGAACTTTGTTCCTATGAATGGCAGAATGTAAATTATGCAATCTTGGCAAAAAGACGTCCTTACTGACAAGAAGTCAGCATAGTCAGGCAGAGCCTCCAGAGAGATCCTCTAATAGATTTTTGCACTTGCATTAGTTGATGCATATGATGCAAGAAAGTAAGCTTATACAATATTAGCCAAAACAAACATTCTCATTTCATCCATCTGGTCACTTCAAGTGTTTGTCTTGTTCAGCCTTAAATTTATTTAAGCTATCAACTTCCACACCAACATATGGAAGTCTGTTCCAGCAATCAACTACCTGCTGACTAAAGACAAACTTCAGCACATCTGTTCTACAACTCTTTCCTCAATTTGAATCTGTGCCCGCTCAGGTTCTTAATCTCTTCAAGTGGAAGTATCCCATCAGCATTGAGCCCGCTCAAACCATTCAAGGCCTTGTACACCTCAATCAGATCACCTCGTAGGTGCCTATTGTTTATTGAAAAAAAGGAATTTAAGCCTCTTCTGGTAAGAGAACCCCTTTGTTCCTCTCACCAGTCTTGTTGCCCTGCTCTGTACTCATTCTAGCAACTCCACATTCTTCCTAAAATGAGGCCTCCAGACCTGTTTGCAGTACTCAAAATGTGGCCTGACCATTGCCTTATACAAAGGTATAATCACCTCCTTGACTCAGCTAGCAAAATTCTTATTTATCATTGACAAAACTTCATGACCTGCTCTGGCAACCTGTCTGCACTGCTCAGAGAACTTCCCATCTGACTGCACAATCATCCCCAGGTCTTTTTCATTCTCCACCTCCCAGAGTGAAGTATCACAGTTTATACATTTCTCTTGGGTTACTGCTACCCTTATGCAGTACTTTGCATTTGTCAATATTAAACTTCAATTGCCACTTCTCAGCCTTACCTAACTTTTCTAGATCCTGTTACAGTAGCACACTTTCTTTACTATCATTAACAACTATGCCAACCTTTGTATCATCTGTAAACTTGGACATTAAATTGTATTACCGATATCATTAATAAATACACAAAAATTCATCGATATCATTAATAAATACACAAAACAACAATGGGCCCAGCACCGAACCTTGGGGGACTCCACTAATAACATTAGTCCTCGTAGAGCAGTGTCCATTTATTACCAATCTCTGCTGTCTCCCACTAAACCATCCCTTTATCCATTGCAGCAACTTGCTCTTAATGCCATACCACTGCAATTTGTACAACAGTCTTCCATGTATAACAGTATCAAAAGCTTTCCTAAAATCCAAGTACAGTCAGTCCTCTTATAGCACGATAGTTGTGTTCCTAGAAACCCTCGTGCAATGAAAATCATGCAATATAAACAACAAGCCCTATGGGAAAATTAGGGTTAGGTGCCGACCACACGAGATTGAACACACATTTGTAACCAAAACATTACTAAACACAATAAATAGTCATAATAAAATACATAAGTATTTTATTACGACTATTACAAATATTTTATTACGTAATAAAATATTGCTAATGCTTTCACTTCTATCGTAAGCAATCTTGTTTTTTGTTTGATTTTCTATCCAAACAGATAACAGCCATTCCATCTCTTCCAATTCTTTGTCTTAATCTAATTTATTTTAATTACACTTTGAGTTGTTCCTGCTATAAAAGTTGTTTTTATTTTCTCTGCATTCTTTGTAATTCTCGGGTTGCCTCATTTAGGTCTGTAGCATGTGCAATATCACATGGTCTTTCATTTCGCTCAAAGCGTTTCACAATTTCATACTTTTTCTCTATCCGCAGAGGCGGACTGGCCATAAGTCTTGCTGGGGAAACCCGGGTGGGCCGGAGGCCGTTGTGATTTTGGCCATAAACCATAATATGAGGCCACTATAAATTTTCCCGGGTAAGAATTTTTGACCCAGTCCCCCCTCTGTTTATCGATATGGCTTTTATTTTTCTGTCTGAATCTGCAGTGTCTTCACCAGGATGCTTCCTTTTCACACCTTTTAAGTTTTTTACTCATTTTTAGGGAATAAAGTGCAATTACAAAATGAGGAGGCACGCTCGATACACATAAACAAAGCTGTGTGCATTTAGCAACTGAATGCACAACACCGTAAAGGTAGAGATACACTATTAACACCTCACATTTCTTGGGGTTACTACCATAAAACAATAAAAATCCAGTTGCGTTTCTGCTAGTGGAATCTGTTATAAACTGGTAGTAAACTCGATCTAATTGCATTTGTGATAATACCGATTGCTGGAATTGTGTTGGTTTTATGTTATTATGGTGAAATGTGTTTCCCCTTCACTGATATAAAAAACATAAATACATTTTCAGAACCTTCTCTTTATTGCTATCGTGTTGCGTTCGGTTGGGATGATTCTGCGTTCGACTGCCATTTCTTGTAAACACAAAGGCGAATCGTGCATAAGCGAATTAGGTTCGTGTTATATAAGATATCGTTCCCCTATTTATAAATCGTGTATGATCAAATTCGTGTAGTGTAAACACGTGCTATACGAGGACTGACTGTATATGATATCAAATTTTTTTTTTCATCCAATTCCTTTGTGACCACATCATAGTCTCCAATCAGATTGGTCAAACAAGAATTTCCCTTAACAAACCCATGCTGTTCCTGAACTATTACTGCAGCCTTGTTTAGGTGATCCTGCATCACTTCTTTAACCAGTGACTCCATTATTTTCCCCGGAACAGAAGTTAAACTTACAGGTCTATAATTATTTGCGTCACCCTTTGAACCCTCTTTGTGAATTGGGGATACATTTGCCCATCTCCAGTCTGTGGAGACTTCCCCTAAGTCTAAGGATGCTCTCATAATTATGGTTAAGAGTTTGTTTACTTCATTTGCCACCTCCTTTAATAAAACTGAATAGATCCCATCCAGTCCAGGTGCCTTTCTTAAGTTTAACTTCAACAATTTCGCCTGTACTTTGCTCTCTTTTATTACAAAATCATTTAGCTCTCTGTTAGAGTTTAGTAAACTTCTATCCTCCCCTTCCTTACAGAATTCCTCATGTGTGAATGTAGATGCAAAATACTCATTGTTTGTCAGCGATCTGAGCAGGATCATCAGCAGTCGAATCACCAACATGAAGTGGACCAATATGATTCATCCCCTTCCTTCTAGAGTAAGTAAAGAAGTAAAGAAGTCTTCGTTGTTTTTCTTTGCATCCTCTACCAAGGATTTCTCATACTCAGCCTTCGCTTGCCTAACCTCCTTTGTGACTTGATTACAGACTAGCTTATATCTGCCATAGGCTTCTTTGTCACCTGCTAATTTATGTGCATCTCACTCATTTTTCTTCTCTGCCATGAGCCTCATTACTTTATCTGACATCCATTTAGGCCTAAATCTTGAGCAGTATTTCTTAGTTGGTATGAAAAGCCTAGTAATTTCCAAGATTAATTCCCTGAAGACCTCCCATATAGAATTAACTGTTTTTAACATCATCAGTTGATCCCACTGTATAGAATTCAAAAACTGCTTGAGACTACTGTAGTCTCCTTAACAAAAACCCTTTCCTTTACCCTTGATGGTAGTTACATCTTTAAGTAAATCCAACATCGGTAGACTGTGATCAATGTCACCTAGTGGTTCCTATATCTGCAAATTCCTAATGCATACATCATTACTGCTGATAATCAGATCAAGAGATTACCACCTCTGGTTGCCCCTTGAACATGTTGCTGTAGAAAACACTCCTCCAATAAATCCACAATAGTCTTGCTTGCATGCAGTTGACCAATCCACAAGTTCCAGTCAGTATCTGGAAATTTAAAATCCCCCATTACAAGACATTCTGGTTTACTGGCCCACTATTTCTCTGCACAACTGTTTTTTGTACTCGTCAGAGTCATTAGGCATATAACACACTCCTACTCTCATTTTCCCTTTCCCATGTCACACAAAACTGACTCAACATTGCACTATCCACACCCATGTGAACTGGATGCTCTTCATTAGATTTTGTATTTCTTAACTAGCAGCATAACCCCCCTCCTGCCTTCCTACCCTGTCTATCCTTTCTGATATCTGCCATGAAAATAACATTTCATGGCAGATTAAACTTTTATCTGAATTAAACCACTGAAAAACTGCTTCTTCACAGTGCTGTGCCAAGGTGAGGTGAACGAAGCTCTTGCCTAAGGTTAAAAGCTGAAAGGGGCGCCAAAAGAAAGATTAAATAATTGCCAAATTTTGATTTTGTTTTGATTATTGCAATCTGTTTATCATCTTGCTTTTACAAAACAAAAATCTTTGTTGTGCCACTGTACAAATACCAAGCTCTACCCATCTGGGATGCCACAGTGGTTGTCATTAAAAAATATATATATATATATTTTTTTTTATTTATTTATTTTTTAATTTTAGGGGAGGATGCAATTTTTTATTCTTGCCTCAGGTACTAAAATGGCTCGGCACGGCTCTGCTTCTTCATCTAAAATTTCAAAACTTTCAGTCTGTCTTAAATCGTATATGTCATTATTAGTCTCGTCATCAAGAACTCCATCTTTTGCAGGTATGTGTAATTTTTTCCGAAAAAATTTTTGCAATGTGCTTTTGATTGATGTCCATGATATTGAAATTTCATAAATTGCATCCAATACTGTCATCATCATCACATCCATTTTCAATCCACTGCAGGATGAAGGCCTCTAGCAACTTTCCAGTTCCTTCTGTTTTGTGTAATGACCATCCATTTACCATCCATGAACTCGTGAATTTCATCTGTCCATCTCCATTGTTGTCTTCCAGGTTTTCTCTTAGTTCCTCTTGGGTACCATTCTGTTAAAGGGGATCCCCGATATCCAAGTATTCATTATCAGAGTTCCCACAGTTACGAGGTTACAAGTAATACGTAAAAAAAAAAATATATATATATATATATAATAGTATCTATGTTAAGGCACACGGCACGCACAAACTGGAACTAACATGACATGCGCAAGTGACATACAGAGGTGTAAAAAGTTTATGAAGTTTATTAAATGTTTTTTATATGATTGAAGATTTCAGTGAAGGGGAAACGCATTTCACCATAATAATGTAAAAACATACCAAATTCCAGCTATATCAGCATTATCGCAATACTACCCATTTATAATAGATTGCAGTAACAGAGCAGCCCAATAAACCAGAAACTGCTAATTGTTTTTATCGTTTTATGGGGTGACCTCCAGAAATGTGCTTTAAAAAATATCACAGAGGCATTCAAATTTGAAGCACTTGCATCCTGTTGACTCGACTCTGTCTATCTACAGTCAGTTTTCTCATTTACTGCTGTTGTAGTAGGTGCATCTGATATTTTAAATAATTTTTAAGTTAAGTGAATTCTTAGTTTTCTTATTTTTTATTAAACATGAGTTCGAAGCAAAGTGCTGAGGATAACACATCACGAAAAAAAAGACAACGCAAAAGTTATGGTTTAGATGTTAAATTAAAAGTTATATGTCATAAAAGAAGTGGTGAACAAGTAATCGATATCGTACGTTCCCTTGAGATCCCAGAAACAACAATTCACACCATTCTAAATAATAGAGATATCAAAAGCAGAGTAAAGAATATGATTTGGCATTCTGAGGTTAAATTAACGAGAAAAAGGAGTATAATGTATTAGAGATTATGGAAAGACAACTAGCTACCTGGATAGAAGACCTTTATCAACAATACACCCCTGTAAGCTTAGCGCTCATACAAGAAAAGGCCTTAAGCTTATACGAGGATATATAGAAAGAGAATGGAAAGAAGCAGCCAAAAATTCCAAAAAAATTGTAGCTTCTAAAGGTTGGTTTCATCGATTCCAAAAATGGTACAGATTCAAAAATATCAAAATTCAAGGAGAAGCTGTGGAATCTTATCCTTTAGAATTTAAAAGACTCATTGAGCAGGGACAGTATAGTCCTAAACAAATTTTTAATGTTGATGAAACTGGATTAAATTGGAAGTGAATGCCGTCGAAGATGTACATATCAATCAAAGAAAAGGCAGCACCTGGTTTCAAGGCATCAAGAGATTACATAACTTTACTTGTTGACAGAAATGCAAATGGCAACAAAAAACTAAAGCTTTTATTTGTCTACAGGAGTGAAAATTCGAGAGCTTTAAAAAACTTGCCAAAATGTTCGATACCAGTGATATGGAAGTCCCAACGAAAAACATGGATGATGAAAGAAATATTCCAAGATTGGTTTATTCATTTCTTTGTGCCTGAAGTAAAAAAATATTGTGAGGATTCAAATATAGAGTCAAGGTCCTTCATATTGTAGACAATGCCACAGCTCATAATGACAATGACTTATGCCCTAATGTTAAAGGCTGAAGCTGACAATGACATATGCCCTAATGTTAAAATTATATTTTTACCGCCACGAACGACATCAGTAATGCAAATTTCTGAAACCGATACAAGTAATGAAAATAACGTGGATGATTTTTGGAAAAGTTTTTTTAATATTCTACCCAGTATGAAAATGATTGGAGAAGCTTGGAAAGAAATTTCATGTAGATTAATGAATAGCTTATGGAAAAAGTTATACCCTGATGCTTTTCATGAATATGAAGAATGCAATGTGACCAGGATACAAAATGAAATTGCAAGTCTTGCAAAAGAAGTGAGATTCCACAAAGTTTATGATGCCGATATTGCACAAATGCTTGAATCAAGTGCAAAACCATTTACAAACGAGGAGCTAGCACAATTAGACCAACAATCGACAGAAGAAGAGGAAGCCGAAAATGATGACGTGATTAAACTACCAAAGAATAAAGATTTGAAAATTAAAGAATTAAAGGAAGCCATTGAGAAAATTGACCAAGCACTTGAGTATTTTTGTGAGAATGACCCTCTTCATGATCGTGCAGCAAAACTTAAGCACAAAGTTAAAGACATAACTAAATGCTACGACATACTTTTATTAGAAAAAATACTGCTAAAAAAAACAGACAACTCTGGATTCATTCTTTATTAATAAAACTGAAATATAGTACTGTATAACTTCAATAAACTTTAATTAACTTTACAATGTTCAATATATTATAATAAAAATGTCTAATAAAATAATTGTTTAATTTTTCAGTTCCAATAAAAAATGTCTAATAAAATAATTGTCTCCTTTTTCAGTTCCTTCAATCCATTTTTTACTATGTACAAGTACATAATACACATTACGAAAAATACATTTTAAGCAGAATTTTCTGGAACCAATTATCCTAGGATAACGAAGACCCCCTGTATTTTCTTAGTCCAGCTGGCATCATGTTTTCGAGCTATGTGTCCTGCCTAAGACCATTTCAGGGCTTTATTTTTAATAAGAATGTCCTTTATTTGTGTTTGCTGCCTAATCCATGTGTTTCTCTTCTTATCTAACAGTCTGATTCCTAATATAATTCATTCCATTCTTTGCTGTGTAGTTTTCAGCTTCTCTTCCATTCTTTAGTGAGTGCCCAAGTTTCACATCCATAAGTCATGGTGGGGTGTACACATTGGTTCATTATTTTATGTTTAAAACAAAATGGGATATCACTCCTCAGTATGTGACTATATTTTGTCAAAGCTTATCCATCCGAAATTTATTCTTCTCTTGACTTCCAGCCATTTATCATTATTACAGCTAACGACTTGTCCCAGATAAGTATATGAATTCACCTTTTCAGTTACTGCTCCTTCAATGATTATGTCCCATTATGTGGCATACCTGTTTATCGTTACTTTTGTTTTAGTCATATTCATCTTTAGTCCGAAATCCTTACTAACTCTGCATAACCGATTAAGATTTTCCTCTAATTCTTTGGGATCGTGGCTTATGATCACAATGTCATCTGCAAATCGTAAATGGTTTAGGTCTCTCCCTGCACATTGACTCTTCTCTGTGACCAGTCTAATCTTCTGAAAGCTTCTTCAAGGGCAGCAGTAAATAACTTCGGAGATATTTTGTTTCCACGTTGAATTCCTTTCTAAATTTTAAATTTGCTACTGTCTTTGTCTAGTCTAATAAAGGAGGTAACGTTCTTGTATATTTTCTTCAAAATCCTAATGTATGAGGTGTCTATGCCTTGCCTTTCCAGTGCCTAAAACATTGCCGTATGCTGTATAGTGTTAATTGCCCTTTCATAATCCACAAATGCCAGGCATAACGGTGTTTTATATTCATTTGCTTTCTCCATTAGCTGCAATGTTAATGTTAAGAATCCCGTCGTAAAGCCAGCTTGCTCTTTCGGTTGATTCTCATCAAGTATTCTTTCTAATCTGTTAGTAATGACCCTTGTGAACAACTTGTAGATGTGGGACAACAAGCTAATTGGTCTCTAATTTCTAATTTATCTCCTTTCTTATGCAGCAAATCTATGATTACATTATTCCACTCCTTAGGCATCACACCTTTCATAATGTATTTTGTGAAGAGTCTTGCCAGTTTCTGTGTCATGGCTCTTCCTCCCAATTTTAACAACTCTGCAGTAACTTTATCTTCACCCAGGGCTTTTTGATTCTTCATTTTCTTAAATGCATGTTCTATCTCACCAAGAAGGCTTTGTTGTATGTGTTGCAAAATTGTGGTCCATCTTCCCCACAACTGGCATCATTCCCTTGCTCCTTATGTAATACTTTATAGTAGTCTTCTGCTATTTGAATTATGCCTTCTCTGCTATTTAAAAGTGCACCATCACTATTTCAAATTCCGATTAAGTTGATTTCATTTGTCTTTCTGTATTACTACTCATGACTGCTGGATTTAAGTCCTTTGTTTTCCCTTAATGCTTGTTCTACTTTTCTTGTGTTAAATCTTCTTATGTCCTCTCTGAGTCTCTTTCTAATGGCTTTGCATAACTCAGTATACTCAATTTGGACCTTGTCAGTGTTTACTTACTCTTCATTTGTTATCTTTGGTTCATCATGACAAGTGTTTCTTGACTAATTCTTTGGATTTCTTTTTACCTGTAAGTTTCTCAGGCTTTATCACTTTCAGAAAATTGTATCCCTCATCGATACCTTGGTCCTGAAAGGTCGTCAGATGCTCAAACATGTTCTTAAATTCCAGTACATACTGCTTTTTCTCCTCTCCTGTTATCTCAAAAACCTTTGTATTATTTATTCCCGAGTCCTTTTATCTCAGTAACCTTTGTATTGATTATTCGAGTCCTGTTATCTCAAAAACCTTTGTATTATTTATTCCGAGTCCTTTTATCTCAGAAACCTTTGTATTATTTACTCGAGTCAGTTTTTTCTTTTCTTACATCTATATCAAGTGTTCATCTTACCATTCTGTGATTATTTCCAACAATTACCTTGTTCGAGACAGTAACATCATTCACAATATACCATCTGTTAGTGAGGATTAAGTTGATTTCATTAGTTGTTAATCCATTTGGGTGCTTCCATATTCACTTTCTGTTCACCCTTTTCTTGAAAAAAGTGTTCATTACTGACATTCCTCAAGATTCTGCAAATTCCACAAGTCTTTCACACCTTTCATTTCTTTTACCAATTCCAAAATTTGCTGTTTTGTCTCTTTCCAACCTTAGCATTGAATACCCCCATAATGATGGTATAGTGAGTTTTCTGTTCATCTAGTTCTTTAATTTCGGTGTACATTTTTTCAACCTCTTCCTCATCATGTTGGTGCATATATCATTATAACATTCAGTTTGTACCTCTTAGAAATGCTGAGTATAGTATTATTATTATTAGCTATATGATGCAAGGAAGCCTGAGGCTTATGCTGCACCAGCCAAAAAAAAAATTCCCGAGTTACTCTGAGAGAGAGAGAGAGAGAGTCAAAAGTAGAAGGGAATCACCAAGAAAGAGAAGAATGCTGATAGCTAGCTCAGGACCCTGGAGTAGTCTTTGATACCCTTGGTGATGTACTTCTGAATTCCAAAATGTTATTTTTAATAACTTTATGGACCAGAAAGCCAACTCCACCTTCGCTCCTTTCACTATTTCCATTGGTATACAGTAGATTTCCACTAGATAAACTTTAGTGATTCATTTCTTCTTCTTGTTTCAGCCAAGCCAATGATATTCCAATTCACATTTTCTAATTCCTTTTCTAGCTCTAATATCCTGTCTTCACCGATGAGCGATCTTACATTGTAACAGGCCAAGTTCAGTTTCCGTGCATCCGTTCAGCCTGGTCGTACCCAGAGATTTTTAGGCACCTTCTGCTTCCACTCTGATCCTCTCACTTCCATAAGAGGGGGAGTGAAAGCCGCTGGGGACTGAGGGCCATTTGTTTCATCGTGTTTTCATGCTGGAGGGTTTGGTCTTTCCTCTGCAAGCTGACCAGGTATCTTGAAAAGAGCCACTCTACATGTTCGTTGCCACCAAAGTGACATAACGGGGCTTACCATCGAGAAGGTGTGCACAAGTGGATTTTAGGAAGACAGGCCAACCAGACTTCTCCTGTCTTCTAAAATAGAAAGATATTGGGTCCATCAGTGTTTTAGACTGAGTGTGTGATAACACACAGAATGCCTGTTCCCCTCTAAGCCCCCACCTAATACTGCCATATGTTTCCTAAATGACAACAAATTACCTTCCTTATTTAATACAAATGTGTAACAATTTTTTTTAAAAATTTCTCTAAAATTTGAATCACCCCTTGGTCCATCGGTTGTATTAATGTTGTCACATTTGGTGAAAAATATTTTACAAAAATGTTCCCATGGTACTTTTTTAAACAAAATTAAATTTAAAAATAAATTTTAACTAGGTACTGTAATTGATTTTTTTTTTTCAGACATTTAAATAATTTTTTTTTGGCCCCAGTTTATCTGCAACTCAGTTAAACTGCCCCTAGATAATCGGAAGTCTACTGTAATTAGAATTCATTCTGTTATATATTCAGCAAAACTTAAAAATAAATAAATAATAATAATAACATAATTATTAGGCCCTGTATAATTATTTATATTATTTTCATGAATTTTAGTCATTCTTCTGCAGTCTTATATTTTCATATAATAGTCAGTATTATATTTTCATAGGTTAAATACATTTCAAAATATGGGCATTTAGCTGATATATCTGGTTCAGAATCTTTAATAACTGAAGACAGAACATTGCATCGACCTAATATTTCTGCATCGGTAAGTGAAGGTATTTTTAAAAAATAGTCTCTATTCTGATATGTTAATTTAAAGGAATCAAACATTTCTTCAGTAATGCTGTCGTTTGGTTTACTTATAAAGTGGTTATCCAATATTTTTATTCACATTGGATTTTAGTTATTTTATGCTAACATTTAAAATAAAGTATGTAAAATGTAATTTTTATTTATTTATTTATTTATTTTTTGGTATGGTGCTGAAAATTAAGATAAATATTAAAAAATAAATAAATTAAGATTATTTAACAACTCCAAGGAAAGAATGGTTCTTTACTTTATAGTAACTACCTTTGCTATTTGCAGATTTTTTATTCACAGTTTTGCTTGTTCATGGTTGCACTCTGTAAAATGTCAATGTTAATGCACTGTGACTACAGTCACAGTGCATTAACATGGGCATGACTAATATTGATTCAAGTGTGAAATTGTCAGTCTGTGTTATGCATTTGTAGTGGGAATGTGCATATGTCTCGTTTTTCTGTTTGACAGCTTAATTTTATAAGAAAATATGAGTTTCAGCAAAAGGGGAATTGTTAAAAGATCAAAGTTGATGACTTTATCAAGCAAGATTGAGTTGTTAGATAAACTTTCAAAAGGAGAAATTTAGTTTCAGTTGCAAACTGTTATAAAATCAGTGAATTCACTGTCTGATCCATTAAAAAACTGGAAAAAAGGATATGATGGTGTTTCTGAGAGCGCACTATTGCAACAAAAATATGTACCATATAACACTTGGTTAAAATCGAAAAAATGGAAAAGTCATTAAATATTTGGATTGAAGGTCTATTGCAGAAAAAAATTTCTGTTAAGCTCCCTTACATACATGAAAATGCAAAAAACTATACAAATACTTTAGTGAATCTGGCAAAAGCTCTAGTGGCACAAGTTTATTAGCTGTAAAGGCTGGTTAAAAAAACTAAAAAAAAACATTTAAACCACCTCCACAATGTGAAGCTCATCGGTGAATCTGCATTGAAAACCATGTATGGTACATATTTTTATTAATACAGCCACTCCCCGACTTACGTAAGGGTTATGTTCCACAGAACTCTACATAAGTCGAAATTTCCCTAAATGCTTATGCAGCACTCACAACTATGTGCACAGAATTTGATTGAAACAAAAAAGAAATGTTCGAACATATAAATAGAATTACTTATTCAATTTTTTATATCATGCTGAGGAAAAATTACAGAAGTATCCAAAATTACAAAAAGAGAGAGGCGATGGGCATAACATCAGCAAGTTTTATCTTTTGAGCATCATTGCCAGAATCAACGTCTCCAGCTGATAAGTACGCCGCTGCAGAGGTTGAGGGCTGTGGAGATTTAGGAGTTTTTTCCAATACATCACAATTTCTCTGCAGCTGCAGAATCACTAGCGACTTCACCGCATACTTTAATGTTTTGGAAACAGGCACGATGCTTGAACCTATTAAACCATCTGTTGCTTGCCACAAAACTTGGCTTGGGGTTCACCATACTTATTCTTAAATGTCATCATAAATACTTCTTGCTTTTGCTTGAATAGCCATTAGACTCAGGGGCACTCACTTCCGAATCTGATTTTCCATCCATATAATTAATAGCTTTCCCGTCTTTGAAATAGCATCTGAACACTGTTGATCTTAAATGCATTGATCCTTTAACATGTTCTTTTATACACATGCTGTCCTTTAAAATAGTATTCACTTTTGAAGCAGCAAGACCTAATTCCTGTGCAAATAGATGACAAATTTTGTCCTGCTTGTAATTCTTAATCATCTTCATTTCTAAATCAATTTTGTTTTGTTTCCTAGCTCTCCATCACTTGCACTTTTTGTTGGTCTCTTTTCCTTCACCATTGTAATAAAGAAATAGGAATGAAGAAAAGATTCTGAAAATTTATTTATGTTTTTTATGTGGTTGAAGATTTCAGTGAAGGGAAACTCATTTCACCATAATACTGTAACGTAAAAACCCACAGAATTCCAGTTATTGGTATTATTGCAAATGCAATAAGATCAAGTTTACTACCCGTTTATAATAGATTGCACTAACAGAAAAGCCCAATAAATTCGAAATTGCAAATTGGTTTTATTGTTTTATGGTTGTGACCTCTAGTAATGTGTTTTAGAAAAATATCACAAAGGTGTTCAAAATTAATTCTTATAACCGAATATATTATAATGATGAAAGTGTAGCGCAATTTCCATTATAAAAATGACATTTTAGAGAGAGAAATAGCTTAGTTATATAGCGAAAATTTCAACTTCCGAGGTCTTGGAATGAATTACCAAAAAAAAAAAACAATGTGTTATTGGGTTCACATTACGATATTTTCACGATACCTCCATTTATTCCTACGGGATGCAAAATATGTTTCCACGATTTTATTTAAGTTTGCACCGGCCGGCAAAAACTTACATGAAGTTGAATTTCCATAAGTTGAGTATTACATAAGCCAGAGAGTGCCTGTAGTCATCTGGAATGTCATCCCCTGATGATATTCATGTGTCCCAATATTCCTTCCATTCTAAAGGCATCACTAGAAAGTACAACTGTGAGCTAGTTGAATTCTGCTACTGCATTCTGTTGGGTAGTTGGAATATCATTCAGTATTAGTCCTTTCAGATTTATTTTGAATTTGGGAAAGAAAAAAAGAAATCAAATTTCTTTACCACAGGTAATTATGTTAGGTAAAGTCAGGTAATTATGTTAGGTTACCACAGGAATTTTTTTTGTCCAAAAATTTCTTGAATGGAGAGTATGATATGTGCATTAAAAACAAGAACGTTACTTTGCCGGGAGTTATAATGGTGGAAAAATAATTTGCTATTTGTAATCAAATCAGAATCTCTTTTTAATGCAGTGGTTCTCAAACTTTCTGAGCCCACGCCTCCCTTTCCCTGTAAAATTTTCCCGGTGCCTCCCTTGAAGTAAAGCATCTATAATTGTGCAATTTCTTATTTTTAATATGTTAATACAATAATTATTAATACTAATTACATGAAATAATAAGCATCTGTAGTTCTAAATTACTAACATAATTTAGAACTACAACTTCTAAATTACTAACGATTATTATCAGTAAGTAAACACGCTAAAAACAATAATAAAACACAATTGCACACCGCTGAAACCATATTTTCAACCATGCAGCTAATGCTATACTATGCAATCTACCTATATATGTCATACATAGTACGCACTAAATTATATATATTACATTACATCATATCAATCATAATTCATCAATCCATTTCAGAAAAATATAATATTTGTTTTCGTAGCCTAGTGGTCAAGTGCACGGGTGCATAAGTATACGTGCCTTGAGTGACCGGGGTTCAAGCCCGTGACTGCTGAATACGGTGCTGTTTCTTGTATTCTCTCTATCTTGTGAACTCCTCTGACCGTTTGGTCATCCCGGAGTTATAAACAGAAAATTTATTTTTTTTATTTATATTTGTTTTCCAAATAAATGTTTATATCGAAGTTAGAGTGAGATAGGTGGTGGTAAATTCTTTAAAAAATAGGTTATAAAATTTAATGTTATGTTATGAAAGTTTATTTATATGTGTATATATTTTTTATTCATATATGTTGTTATGAAAATTACATTTCTGTTAAATGTAAGACAAGTGCAAAAGGAGATGCGAAATGTAATTTCGCGCCTCCTTTTGCACTTCTCTGCGCCTCCCAGTTTGGAAATTGCTGTTTTAATGTGTCTAGTTTGCTGTCTGACCAATCTGATGGATCATACTGAATACCCTATATGTCAAAAAACAGAAAACATTGTTTTCATATTTGACTGAACTTGACAGATTCTCCTTATATTTTTTTTTTTGTTCATAACCCATGTGCCATGACTAATAACAATGCAGTTGATGAAATTATGGTCCATTTTTACCTTTATTTTCAGTTCCTTGTAGAGTTCTTGAGTGAACCTTTGGTCGCAATTGAATAATCTTGGATACAATCCAAAGGAGACTCCCAGTTCATCAGCAATAAATGCCTCAGAAGAACAAATTTTTTGTTATGCTTTAGCAACTTTTTATCACTGCTTGAAGTTAGAGGTCAACCTGAACATTGGTCATCTTTGGTAGATTCTCAGATGTTGCAGAAATGTTTCACCCACTAATCTGCCTTACTTAAACAAGCACCAGCAAATATATTTCCTATTTGGAGAATTTCCATTTCATTTTTCTTGTTCTTCACACAAAACTTGCTGCACACAGGTTGTTCTGCTTTTGTATCCATTACAGTTGCAACAAAATAACTAAGATTGGTCTAAACGTCAACATGCTTTTGCTCATTATTAGTTGGTTGTCCAGGAAGCAGCTCAAACCATTAATGTAATGATCCCTCCTTTCCTGTGCTTACCCATTATAGCTAAGTCTGCCATTTCTTTCTTAAATTCCCACTATTTAGTAAGATTGTATCCATTCTTCTTTTGATTTGCAGAATGGAAATTATCTCTCTTCCAATTCAAGTGCTGCTTTTTTGTATGTGAAAACATCTTTGGTGGAACCTATTAAATTTCGGACTGAAGTAAAACCAATTTGTTATGAAAATGCAACATGGAAATGACGCAAATTACATCACTTCTTAAATTACGCTAATGCAGTTACGTTGATTCTTGATGTGAAAACATCTTTGGAGGCACCCTACTCAGTCCAACAATCAGCATTCAGCTTGTAGGCAAAAATGTGAAACAGAAATGATGCAAATTACATCACTTCTTAAATGACACTAATGCAGTCACTAACATTGATTCAATAGAGTAAGAACCGATGAACAATGCAAGTTGAACAATCATTTACGTCATCTAGGAAGTAGTAGGCGTGGACATAAGCTCACACCCCCCTACTTCCTAAATGACGCAAACTCAGTCATTACATTGATTCGATAGAGTAAGTAGAGTGCTTCATCATAAAACGTTACATCATTCATATCTTCAGTCCAGATTTTAAAACGGTTCTGATTTTCATCAAAGGTGTTTTCACATAAAACACCTTTCGTGCATACAAGGGTAAGCACGTGTTTTTTTCTTTCCTATCTCTTTTGATTCTCCCCCTTCCTTCTCTTCCTCTTTTTTTTCAATCAAGTGACATATGAATACTGTAAGGTATTTAATTTGCTGTATTTTCATTCAAGCTTTATTTACTTTATAGTCTTTGTCTAGTTTTATCCCTTTTTTTATGAACTTTATTCGTCTGCTATAATCAGTATTATTTAGGTATAGTGTGTATTTTTTAAAATTGTCGATAAGCAATTTTTAAAAATGCAGTATCCTTTATCAACTTTATCTGATGCTTTTAAATATATTACTGCTACACAAGCATTTCATTTTCAGCATGTTGTTGCACATGCTACTCCAGATTAACTATGGGGCCGATTGCAAGTTCATTTAGCATAAGGAACTGATATGTTTTTTAAGGAGCACTCTCCAGTAAACCTTATCATCCGAAGTGATAAGGTTTATTAGTCACAAAGTTCTGGAAATAAGTTGCAACTTATTTCCATGTGCTTGAGGTTGTCGCAGACATTCTCTCAGATATGCCAGACAAGCTGCACTTGCTACTTGGGAGTCTAAAACGCTGATGAAACTGATATTCGGGTGACACTCAAGTCAAGTGGACCCAATTTCGGCGAAGTCCAGATGGTCTGTGACAGCCAAATCCTCTGCTTGCACCTTCACAATGGTGTGACTGTTAGTAATCCTGGGTATAACCTCCATTCAGAAGTACATGGTGGGTGACCACCCAGGTGTGAACCAACGTAAGCAGGGGTTGAGGTGTGGCACCCACACCACATGGAGGAATGCCGCCCCTCTATGTTACTAGGTGGTAGATGACTCTCACCAACCGGTGCAATACCATCACTTTCCTTATTGGGGGATTGAAGTGGTGGAACCCATGTTTAGTCTCTAGAGCTAAGTTCCGGTCAACCATTCCCTATCAATTCCATCATGCAGTATGATTGATGACTTTTGAGGTTATGATGAACATCATGGTGAGATCTAATATTCCTTACATTTCGAGGATACAGCTCTAAGATGGTGTTCTCAGGCTGGCCACTAGTTAGTACACCGAACTGAACCTATTGGTAACTCTCTAGGAGGCTTCCAGATCAGCTAGTGCTACCTCTGGTACACGGTTGAAGTGAGAGATTCTTTAGGCACTTCAGATCAAAACTTGGTGATTGTCTCTTCTCCAATGGAGCCTTGATCTCATGGCTATTTCCAACCTCGTGTTGTGTGGCATTACAAGAATGCAAAATGGGATGGATGACCTGCGAGATTTCTTTTCTTCTTTTCCTTGGTCGGATTACTGTTTCAAAACTTCTGATGTCAACGTTTGCTCAGATCGTGTCAGTGAAATTATTCTTGCAGGAATGGAATCCTTTATCCCACACTCCACTTTAAAATCTCGTCCTTTATCTAAATCTTGGTTTTCCAATAAATGTGCTAAAGCTGTTCAAGAGAAGAATGTTGCATATAGTAATTGGCTTATTTCTAATTCTTCAGTTTCATTTTCTACCTACACCAAAGCTCGCAACAATTGTAAAGCAGTTATTAATCAGTCCAAACTAGAGTTTGAACAGGCTAAGACTAGAAAACTTGCTTCTTGCCCTAATGGTAGCCAAGCATTCTGGTCCCTTGCCAAAGCTATTGGCCGCAACTTTTGCCCATCTCTGCTCCCACCTCTGTCCAAACCAGATGGTTCTGTTGTCACTTCAGCCAAGGATAAAGCTGACCTGCTAGCATCCCATTTTTCTTCCAACTCATGTATTAATGATCTTGGTAAAACACCTCCCACCATTCCCAACACGCTCCATTCAATGCCTACTGTGGTCTTCCATCAAAAGCATGTCAGGAGGATTTTGACGACTCTTGATGCTAAGAAAGCTCCAGGTCCCGATGATATTTCTCCACTTGTTCTCAAAACCTGTGCTCCTGAACTTACTCCTATTCTCTGCTGCCTTTTTTCACTTTCTTATTCCAAAGATGTTTTTCCTTCTGCTTGGAAATTTGCTCATATCCAGCCAGTTCCTAAAAAGGGTGACAAATCCCGCCCATCCAATTATCATCCCATTGCAATTACTTCTACTGTTTCTAAAGTAATGGAGAAATCAATTAACCCCCAACTCTTAAACTACCTAGAAACCTTCCATCTGATCGACGATCGCCAGTATGGATTCCGTCAGTGTTGATCCACTGGTGATGTTCTGGCTTATGTTACCCATTTATGGACTAATTTAATGGAAAGGTTCGGTGAAACACAAGTAGTTGCTCTTGACATCTCAAAGGCTTTCGATTGTGTTTGGCATAAAGGTCTTCTAAACAAGCTTCCGTCTTATGGTTTGCCTACTGCTTTTTGTAATTGGTTATCCAGTTTTCTCTCTGATTGCTCACTGAGGGTGATGGTAGATGGCTCTCTGTCTTCTAACTTCTCCACTAATGCCGGTGTCCCCCAAGGTTCAGTTCTTTCCCCCACTCGTTTCCTTTTGTATATTAATGATCTTCTTCCATTGACTGGAAAACCTATCCATAGTTTTGCCGATGATAGTACATTGCATTCCACTTTCCATTTTGAGAAATCTTTTGCCCTGCTCAATCAGCTTCAACTTCTCGAAAATCTGCTACCAATTCCTTAAATGCCGATCTCCAGGTAATTTTCCAGTGGGGCAAAGACAACTTAGTTGATTTCAACCCTTCTAAAACTCAGTCTTGTCTTATATCTCGCAAAAAGGATTCTTCAGCTCCTATGCTTATCTTTAGTGACACTCCGATTTCTAGGCAAAATGATATATCTCTTTTGGGAATTACCCTGACTTCTAATCTCTCTTGGCACAAGCACATTACAAATATTGCTTCCTCTGCATCTAAAAAACTTGGTTTTCTCTTTCGTTCTCGGCATTACTTTTCTTTCAAACAGCTGTTCACTCTGTACAAATTGGAAATCTGCCCTACCATGGAATATTGTTCCCACATCTGGGGTGGTGCCCCCAAAACCTCTCTCAGGCTTCTTGATTCCAATCAAAAAGGGGCAGTTAGATTAATTAATGATTCATTTCTAACAGAGTCTCTCCGTTCACTGTCCCATAGACGTACTGTTTCTGCTGCATGCCTCTTCTACAGATATTTCCATGGGCACTGTTCTTCTGAATTGACTTCTATAATTCCCGCTCTCTCTTTCAAAACAGTCTGAACACGTGCCGCCAACATCCATTTACTGTCCAACGTCAAACTCACAGAACCAAATTTCATCTTCCTTGTTTATTCATTCAACTGCCATTTTCTGGAACAACCTTACTTCATACGTATTTCCTGAAAATTAGTCTACAGAAGTTCAAGTCCAATATCTTCTTTTATCTTCTCAACCTCCAACCCAAGCAAGGTACTAAGTACTATAGGTTCTGATACCTCTCGTGTTTGCGCTAAAATAAAAAAAAAATAAAAAAATTAATATCCATTAGATAAAGAATTGGAAGAGATGGAACAGCTGTCATCTGTTTGGATAGAAAATGAAACAAAAAACGAGTTTTCTTACAATAGAAGCAAAAGCATTAGCAATATTTTATTATGTAATAGTCCAGCCAGTTTATTTATTGTGTTTGGTTACAAATGTGTGTTCAATCTTGGGTGGTCGGCATCTAACCCTATTTTTCTCATAGGACCTGTTGTTTATATTGCATGATTTTGCATTGCACGAGGGTTTCTAGGAACACAACTATCTTGCTATACGAGGACTGACTGTACCTCTTTTTTTTTTGTTTGTTGTTGGTGCATCGGCTTCTGTGGCCATAATGCACCTCCCAATGTTTTTGCATTTTGTACTCTGATCTAAGTCTGAGGTGAGATTTGAACCCGTGACCTTTGGGTTGCTAGGCAGGCACTTTACTCACCTGGCTAGCCGGTCAGCTCACATATCTGTTCAATCCACAACTCCCTAATCTCTATAGAAATAAACCTAATAAAATAAGGCCAGCAGGCCTACAGCTTTTTGAAATATCACAGAGTTGGAAAGTTCCTCTTTACAATAGTCAGCAGGTAACGAATTACTTTCATCCACCTTGGACTCCCCTCCTCAACTGAACTTTCATACTCTTCTTCAAAGGGGTAAGAATCTTATACCGACTTAACGTGAGACAACTTCATGCAAGTCATATTCAGAGCTATGTTGATTTCCTGCCAATATATACCGATGGGTCCAAATCTCAATCAGCCATTGGAGCAGCTGCAGTTTCCCTCTGCTATAATTTCAGCTTCCCTTCCACCTGAATATACAACTTTTCTGCAGAACTATGTGGAATAAAATTAGCTCTAGAAAATCTGAATCTTACCCATCTCCAAAATATTTAATTTACACATTCTCTCAGCTCAGTTAGAACAATGCAAAATCCTTCCTATACGAATCACCCTGTTTTTAACCAAATCAGGAGGTTGCTCTTGAAAATTGAACATCGTCAACAATTTTTGAACTTTTGTTGGATTCCAGCATATTCAGGGATAAAGGGGAATGAACTGGCAGATATATCTGCAAAAAATTCATCAACTTTAGACTTGACATCTGTCCATATCCAACTTCGGACTATAATGTCATCATAGTAGCAGCAGCATGCCTTGCACAGTGGAAAGAACTGTGGCACACCCAGACTAATAATAAACTTTTCCAGTTGAAACAGGAACCAAAATTTTGGCACTGGAGCAGCCAGATAATTAGAAGGGAAGAAGTGGTATTTGCACGGGCAAGAATAGGGCATACCCACCCATCTCCATCTGCTCACAAGGTGATGATCCTCCACAGTGTCCACACTACTCAGCATAACTAATGGTCAGACATATTCTTATTAACTGTCCTCACTATCAACAGGACAGAACATCAGTCCTGCTTTCTTTAACAAATCTTCAACAACCGAGATCACTAGAGCATATTATTGGCGATCAGGCAAATATTAATGAACTTTTCAGCTTTCTGAAAAAAATCGGAATATATCATCAATTCCGATTAGTTTTCTAAAATGAAATTGAAATGCCTTCAATTCTGAATTATTTCGTAACACATCCCTATGGACAGGCACACTATAGCCAGTGTAGGCTTCATCATCATCCATTTTCAATCCACTGCAAGATGAAGGCCTCTCCAGCAACTTTCCAGTTCCTTCTGTTTTGTGCAATGGCCATCCATTTACTATCCACAAACTCATGAATTTCATCTGCCCATCTCTGTCGTTGTCTTCCAGGTTTTCTTCTAGCTCCTCTTGGGTACCATTCTGTTATTTTCTTAGTCCATCTGTCATCATGACTTCGAGCTATGTGTCCTGCCCAAGACCATTTTAGTTTCTTTAGTTTTGATAAGAATATCCTTTATTTGAGATTTCTGCATAATCCATGTGTTTCTCTTATCTATCAGTCTGATTCCTAATATAATTCGTTCCATTCTTCGCTGTGTAGTTCTCAGCTTCGCTTCCATTCTTTTGGTGAGTGCCCAAGTTTCACTTCCATACGTCATGTTGGGGAGTATACACTGGCTCATTATTTTACATTTCAGACATTGGGATATTGCTCCTCAGTATGTGACTATATTTCCTGAATGCTATCCATCCAAAAATTATTCTTCTCTTGACTTCCAGATGTTTATCATTATTGTAGCTAATGACTTGTCCCAGATAAGTATATGAATCCGCCTTTTCAATTACTGCTCCTCTAATCATTATAGCCCTTTCTGTGGCATACTTGTTTATTAATACAGTAAGACCCTCGTAACCACGGGGGATATGTTCCATGACCTACCGTGGATGGCTGAAACCACTGATATAAGCGAACACCTGCTGACCCCATATAAAATATTATTTTCTCTTACATGCATATGTATAATAAAGTTTAATTGATAAATTAAACACACAGTAAGACATTACCAACATTAAATACGGTAATAATAAAGTATGGCAGGCTCTCAATTTACCAGGATTGGAATAACCGGGACACTTCAAGACTCCAAGTAAAAAAAAAAAAAAAAAAAAAAAAAGTCAACCAGAAATCGTAAAATTCAAGTAATAGCTAGAATAGACATTTTTCAAGTTGTAAATAAGCAACAAGAACCGGTAGTTATAAGTTGTCATTGGCAGATTAGTGTACCCATTATCTTGCAACCCCTGCTGTCTTCACACCCACTGCTCAAAACAAAACAAAAAAAAAAAAAAAAAGAGAGAGAGAGAGAGAGAGAGAGACCAAATGTTTAGTTTGATTTAGTGCGTTGCGTCGATTGTTGTGTTCTATCACACCGCAAAAGGACAAATTTTGTTTCATTATTTGTCGGGTTTTTTTTTTTTGTTTAGAAATCGCGAAAATGATGGGCAAGCGCAAAAGTTGTGCTTTCAAATAAAACAAATTATTGTTTGAAATTATTCAAAAGTTTGAAAACGGTACATCCATTAATTAAATGTCTAAAGAACCATTATAATGTTGGTGACCAAACCATACGCGACATTGTAAAAAATAAAGGGAAGCATCATATTGGATACACGAGTAGTACATGTTAAGTTTTTCTTTTTTTTTTTTTTTTCCTGTGGTTAACTGCAGGTAACTGAAGATACGGGGGGCCACAACTGTACTTTTGTTTTAGCCATATTCATTTTTTTTTAGTCCGAAATCCTGATAACCGATTAAGATTTTCCTCTAATTCTTTGGGATCATGACTTATGATCACAATGTCATCTGCAAATCGTAAATGGTTTAGTTACTTTCCATTCATATTGACTCCTTTCTGCAACCAGTCTAATCTTCTGAAAGGTTCCTGAAGAGCAGCAGTAAACAACTTTGGAGGTATTGTGTCTGTCTTTGGCGCACTATGGCCATAGTTGCCGATGTGCCCAATAAATCCCGAAACAAACAAGTATTGTGTCTCCTTGTCAAACTCCTTTCCC
The DNA here is from genome assembly GCF_048544385.1 of Mastigoproctus giganteus. Taxonomy (NCBI): domain Eukaryota; kingdom Metazoa; phylum Arthropoda; class Arachnida; order Uropygi; family Thelyphonidae; genus Mastigoproctus; species Mastigoproctus giganteus. The sequence goes on from NC_143575.1 coordinate 187,338,905, forward strand.
AATTTTAAATTTACTACTGTCTTTGTCTAGTCTAATAAAGGAGGTAGCATTCTCATATATTTTCTTCAAAATCATAATACAAAGGGTACTAGGAAAGTTTTGCAATACAGCTTTGTTTATTTAATTTTTTCAAAGTAATTTCCTCTACATTCAATACACCTCTCCACCCTCCGAAACCAATCTTTAAACCAGTTTTGCCAAGTTTCACTAGGGAGTAAAGCACACTCGTTGTCCCAAGCCCGTAGAAGGTCCTCATCACTGGAAAACCGCCTCCCTTTTAGCTTCATTTTCACATGCGGGAACAGTGCAAAGTCGCAGGGAGCAAGGTCTGGACTGTAGGGAGGGTGTTCGAGAAGTTTCAGTCCTGTCGTGGTCAAATATTCGGGGCAGGCTTTGGCGCGGTGAACTGGAGCATTTTCGTGATGGAGGTACCAGGTGTCCATTCTTGACTTTGGCCGCAGGTTCTTCATAGATCCAATGACTTTAGGCAGGCATTGTTCAGTATACCACTTAGCTGTGACTGTCTTCTGCGTGTCCAAAACGACACGTTCCACAATTCCACTCGATTTGAAAAATACAGCTATCATTTTCTTCTTTACAGATCGGGATTTTCTGACAATTACGGGTGTGTCGTCATCATCAAAGACCCAAACTTTGTTTTGAGCCTTGGTCGGCAGATCGTAATAGTACAGCCAAGTGTCGTCACCTGTCACAATGTTGTTCACGTACCGAGATTGTCCCTTATCAAACTTTTTTAACATCTCCCGGCACCAAGTCACACGTCGTGTCATCTGCTCTTCAGTCAGTTGATGCGGCACCCAGAGAGAACAAAGTTTCTTCACGTGCAAATGATCTTGCAGAATCTAACGAATTGCTGGTGCATTTAGGCCCAAAGTATCCTCTATCTGTTGGTAGGTCAATCGCCTGTTTTCGTCAAGCATTTTCCTCACAGCAGTAACGTTTTCCTCCGTAACTGACGTTCGTGGCCTTCCCGGCCTCTCAGAATCCTCCAGAGTGAAATTTCCCCTTTGGAATTCTCTATACCCCTTGAATATCGTTGTACAATGTGGACAATCATCATCTAGTGCAAGAGTCATTTCTTCTAAGCACTGGTCTATGGTTAAACCACGCACGAAATTATACCGCAAAACTGTCCTTATCTCATTTCGTGACCACGATGCCATCGCAAGCACTTTACACTCTCACTACTAATGAATAACTGAGCCCATCGACTTGGCGCGGCGGCTACTATGCACGTATGAACATGTCTCAACATGCAGCAACAAGCAGCTTCCTGTGATTCATTGTTGCGTCATATTGCAAAACTTTCCTAGTACCCTTTGTATAAGGGTTATCTATGCCTTGTCTTTCCAGTGCCCGAAACATTACCTTATGCTGTATGGAGTCAAATGCCTTTTCATAATCCACAAATGCCAGGCATAATAGCGTTTTATATTCATTTGTTTTCTCCCTTAGCTGTGATATTACATGAAGGTGATCCATAGTTGAGAATCCTGTCCTAAAGCCAGCTTGCTCTTTCGGCTGGTTCTCATTAAATATTCTTTCTGATCTGTCAGTAATGACCCCCTGTGAACAACTTTTAGATGTCAGACAACAAGCTAATTGGTCTATAAAATCCAATTTCCGATTTGTCTCCTTTCTTGTGCAGCAAAACTATGATTGCATTATTCCATTCCTTAGGCGTTATACCTTTTCTAATGCATTTTGTGAAGAGTCTTGCCAGTTTCTATGTCATGTCTCTTCCTCCCAATTTTAACAAATCTACAGTAACTTCATCTTCCCCTGGAGCTTTGTGATTCTTCATTTTTTTTCAGTGCATGTTCTACCCCATCAGGAAGGATATCAGCTTTGTCGTATGTGTTGCTAATTTATATTCCATCTTCTCCACTGCTGGCATCATTCCCTCGCTCCTTGTATAATTCTCTATAGTAGTCTTCTGCTATTTGAATCATGCCTTCTCTGCTATTTATTAGTACACCATTGCTATTCCAGTTTCAGTATCATTTGTCTTTCTGTATTCCTGCTCATGGTTGCTGATTTAAGTTCTTTGTTTTCCCTTAATGCTTGTTCTACTTTTCATGTGTTAAATCTTATGTCCTCTGTGAGTCTCTTTCTAATGGCTTTGCATAACTCAGTATACCCAATTTTGGCCTTGTCAGTGTTTATCTTGCTCTTTATTTGTCATCTTCAGTTCATCATGACAAGTGTTTCTTGATTAATTTTTTCTTCTTTGGATTTCTTTTTACTTATAGGTTTCTTGGGCTTTACCACTTTCAGAAAGTCGTAGTATTCTTCATCACTATATTGGTGCTGAACAGTCAGCAGAAGCTGAAACTTGTTCTTAAGATCCAGTACATACTGCTTTTTCTCCTCTTCTGTTATCTCAAAGACCTTATTATTTACTCAAGTCAGTTTTTCCTTTCTTTTCTTACATCTACATCAAATGTGCATCTTACCATTCTGTGATCACTGCCAACATTTACCTTGTTTACAACAGTAACATCATTCACGATATATCTTCTGTTAGTGAGGATGAAGTTAATTTCATTAGTTGTTAATCCATTTGGGCTCTTTCATGTCCACTTTCTGTTCACTTTTTTTCTTGAAAAAAGTGTTCATCACTGACATTTCTCAGCATTCTGCAAATTCCACAAGCTCTTCACCTCTTTCATTGGCCCCAAGTGCCAAGCATTTTCCAAGTGATTTAAAGTGATTCTAGAGTGTGCTTCTTAATTATATTTAGTTTATTATATTTATAGCGATCTTCATTTTTCAGTACTTGATAAGTAAGTTTTGCTAAAAGGATCTAGCAAACTAACAGAAAGGAAAGTCACCTTCCTTTTTTTCTCTTATTTCAAACTAACCACCAACCCTACTAATTTATAGCCACTGCTTGGTCACTTGGTGGCACCTCTCTTGGCTCCTCGTGGCGGGACCAGAAACCTGGGAGTTGGAAGGTACACTGCCAGGGCTAAAAAGAGCAAAACATGAATAGTACAGTCACTACTTCCCAAGGGACTTCAGAGACGATCCCACAAAATCGGCCTGCTGAAGAACCAGAAAATACTGCCAAAAGGCAAAGAACAGATGGCTCCAAACCATCACCGACACCTTTATTCCTAATCATCCGCTCCACTGGAGGGGAGACATTAGGAATGAAATCCCCATTTTTCATCCAAAAAGTCTTGGAAGGACTAGCCGGAACACCAAAAACGGTCAGGCGACTCCGATCTGGGGATTTGTTAGTTGAAACATCCAGTACTAGACATTCAGAAAAGTTACTGAATGTATCGAACTTTGGAAGGATACCAGTAATAGTCACCCCTCCATAACACCTTAAACTCTTTGCGGGGAGTAATCTCCGAATGGGATCTCTTACACGTTACTGAAGAGGAAATCAGAACGAACTCCAAAATCAAGGAGTGACGAATGTAAGACAGATTTCTATTCGGAGAGATGGAAATGTAATACCTACCAAAACCTTAATCCTGACATTTAATACACCAAAAATCCCACCTACTGTAAAAGCAGGATATTTGAACTACCAAGTAAAAGTATATATCCCAAATCCCTTGGCACTGTTTCAAATGTCAAAAATTTGGACACTCACAAACAGCATGTAGAAATACATCTGCTAAATGTGGATCCAAAGAACATCAGATTGATGACTGCCCAGTCCTGGCCCCAAAGTGTCCAAATTGTAAAGGAGAACATCCTGCCTACTCCAGAACATGTGAAAGATGGAAAAAAGAAAAAGAAATACAGAAATACAAAATGGACCACAATATTACATACCAAGAAGCAAGAAAAATGGTCCAGCCAACCATAACCAATAGACCAACATAAACACAAGTAGCAACTAAATTTAAATCAGTGGAATGTCAAACTGAAATCTCACTTACTCCAAGCAAAGCTACAAGATAAACATGAGAAAACAGTAAACACACTGATCTCAATCCCCTCGGATTCTCCAACCTTGCAACAGTGTAAGAGTAATGAAGGACCATGAAATCATGAGCCTACCTCACAATTTATGGAATTTGAGAAAACAGGAAAGATAGATGACGAAGTGTTGGAAATCCATGCTGAAGAATTAGAAGAAGATATGGATACCAGAAAACCGGTATTCCTCAAAAGAGATAAAGTAAGGACAAAAACAAAAGACAACCACCCAACGAAAACAGCTCGAGGGGCTGAGCAAATATAAATAATGGATAAAATTATTCAATGGAACTGTCGAGGATTACATACTAATTTTGACGACATACAGTATCTGATCACCCAGTACACACCAATCTGTCTCCAGGAAACGTACCTTAAACAACAAGGTACCCTGAATAACAGGAACTACTCAATGTACAGAAGAGACCAAATAACTCAAGGTATAACACATGGAGGAGTTGCTATGTTAGTAAATAACAGAATACCAACACAACAGGTGCATATAAATAGCCCATTAGAAGTGGTAGCAATTCGTGCAATAGCAAGATTCCTATTAACCATATGTTCATTATACATTCCACCAGGAGAAGATGTCTGTTATGAAGACCTAGATGCATTAATATAACAACTACCACCCCCAATCTGTCTGATGGGAGATATGAATGGACATAACCCTTTGTGAGGATGCTCCGACTACAACAGAAGAGGATGCATTATTGAACAACTGCTAGATAATAATAACCTCCTACTTCTTAACAGGGGGTAACCACACTTACTTCCACTTTCCAACTCGGACTAGCACAGCTATAGTACTTATTATATGTACTCCTACACTTTACACACAATTTAATTGGGAAGTTTTTGAGGATCCTCTTGGGAGTGATCATTATCCAGTAATTTCCACACTGGTCAGTGAATATCCATATCATACCAGCAGAACTCCTTGCTGGAAAATAGAAAAAACTAATTGGGAAGCATTCAGGAAAAAGCAACACCAATATCATTGAGCAGGAAACAGTAGTTGTTGCACTAGCACATGTCACAGAAACCATACAAAATGCAGGCAAGCTAACAATCCCGAAGACTTCATCATGTTTCCCAAACCGTCCGAAAACATGGTGGAACAGTGATTGCACTGAAACAAGAAAACAATAGAATAGAGCATGGAACCATTTTTGCAGGTACCCAACAACAAAAAATCTGATTCAGTACAAAAGAATGCGAGCCATAGCGCGATTTACTAGGAAGCAGAGTCAAAGAGCAACATGGGTCAAATTCACATCTACAATAAACAAAACAACAAATCCACATATAGTCTGGAATAAAATAAGAAAAATGACAGGTAAATATAGAAATAGGCCATCACCAATACTGGTCTGCAATGGAATTAGTTTGACTGAACCTACCGTTATTGCAAACACATTAGGTGAGACCTTTGCAAAAGTATCAGCAAAAGATTCACGCCATCCGGAATTTCTGATCCAAAAAGAAAAAGCATAAGATCAAATTTAAATAAAAAGGTAATGGAACCCTACAATCAGTCATTCACAATAAACAAACTGCACAAAGTTTTGTTCACAGCCAGGCCAAGTGCAGTATACCCAGACGACGTACATTACGACATGATCAAGCACCTTAACAAGACTGAATTAGAAAATTTATTGAAATTGTATAACAGAATATTCCAAACACATGGTGCCATGCAGTAGTACTAGCTTTCCCTAAACCTGACAAATCCATGCAACTATCGACCAATAGCCCTCACCAGCTGTTTAGGAAAATTACTAGAAAAATGATAAATAAGAGATTGATTTGGTATCTAGAGGAAAATAACATCTACACAAACACGCATTGTGGTTTTAGACATCATAGGTCTTCTCTAGACCACCTAGTCAGTATAGAAGCCAACATCAGAAATGCATTTATCAGATCACAACATATGGTTACAGTATTTTTTGACATTGAAAAAGCTTACGATATGGGATCCTGCGAGATATGCACCATTCTGGACTCAGAGGCAATCTCCCTATGTTTATTCAGAACTTCTTTATGAACAGAACCTTCCAAGTCAAAGTACAAACTTCTTTCTCTAAAATCTATCAACAAGAAGAAGGCATTCCACAGGACTCAGTCTTGAGCGCCACTTTGTTTGCCCTAAAGATTAATTCAATCACAAATCAACTCCCTCCTTCGGTTTCACATGCACTTTATGTTGATGACTTTAGTATCTCTAGTCAGGAGAACATGAGAACTATCGAGAGGCAATTGCAATGTGCAATCAACAATATAAATAAGTGGTCACTAGATAACAGTTGCAGACTGTCAACACGAAAAACAATATGTGTGCATTTTTATCGCAAAAGAAATCTCCATCCTGATCATGAACTGAAATTAGAAGGCAAGAATATACCAATGCAGCCGAAGGCAAAATTTCATTTTGCCTTCGGCTGCATTGGACTAATCTTAGATAAGAAACTCACATTCATGGAGCATATCCGGGAGCTACATAAAAGCTGTACAAAACACCTGAACATACTTTAAATCCTTTCGTCGTCAACAGCATGGGGAGCAGACAGATATTCCTTACTAACCTTATAAAAAGCACTAATTAGATCAAAGTTGGACTATGGAGCCCCAGTGTATGATTTAGCACGGAAAACAGCTCTGAAATGGCTGGATCGGGTTCATCACAACGCACTGCGTATAGCTACCGGCTCTTATCGTACCTCTCCCATATATAGTATCTATGCTGAAGCCAATGAACCACCTTTAACTCTTAGGCGACAGCAACTTGCATTGTATTATACATTTAAAATAAAATCTATGCATGGACATAGGAGATCCTCTTGTGAGATCCTCTTTGATCCATGTTGCAGAAACATATACCAGAATTGCCAACAAGCAAACTGACCCCTGGGAATTAGAATGCAAGACTTTTTAGGCACCAGTTTTTTTTTTTAGCATCAGTGCGTAGCACACTCTTCTTGATTAGACCGGGGTTCGAGCCCGTCACCACCAAATACGGAGGATGCGGAAAGGTCAGAGAATGACCACCACATATTCTAGAGCAATATGGCCTTAGTTGCTAATGCTCCTAAAAACCAAATAACAACAGCAAGACTTTTTAGCAGTACATAACTTTAATATAGACAGAATAGCACACATGCCAGTTCATACTCCTCCACCATGGGATTTGCATATCCCAATATGAGACTTCTCCTTTCGGAAATGGAATAAAAAAGTGATACCTGCAACAATCTTCCAACAGTTACGTGCAGAGCGCAGAATTCAATTTTCTGACTATATTCCAATATACACAGATGGTTCGAAAACAGACACTTTTGTGTATACACAGCCGAATTATAAGCAAAAAAAAATAGTCTTAACTCATGTACAAGATAAGCATTACACGAGAAGTGTATACAGATTCCTTGATTTGTATACACTTCTTGTGTATACAGATTAAGTATACACAAGAAGTGTATACAGGTTAAGGAATCTGTATACACTTCTGTATAAATATATACAGATTCCTTGAGTTCCTTACAAGCCATGCAAAATATAGGTACACCCAAACACCCAATCCTTTGACACATACGGCAAATACTAACTGACTATGCCAGAAATGAACCGGATATACTTTTCCGCTGGATCCCAGGACATACAGGGATTGCTGAAAACGAAGCAGCAAACAAGTCAGCAAAAGAAGCTATACTACAGATCGGAGAAGATATAACAGTGCCGTATTCCAATTACAAGCCTGCGATATGGCTTATTTGCCAGTTGTAATAGCAAGAAACTTGGAATCAGCAAACTGCAAACAAATTATACCAAATAAAGCCGAAGATTGAAAACTGGATTTCTAGCAGTCGAAGGTCAAAAAAAGAAGAAACAGCACTCACCAGGCTATGAATCGGGCATACCCATATTACACACTCATTTTTGTTGCGAGCAGAGGAACCACCACGATGCCAGACTTGTGATACTGTCCAATCAGTTCAACGCATATTTATATGCAAATGAACACAAACAAGCCTTCAAAGATATTTATGGGACACATGACCCCATTACACTAACAGACTTCTTGAAAAATAAACATGACTTCACAGATGTTTTCAACTTTCTTAAAGATATTAATTTATACCACCTCCTCTAAGGACGTGAATATAAGCAACAGACTAACACAAGGACCTATGAATCAGGTTAAAAGGAACAATTGAAATCAAAAGTAAACAAAACACCCCTGAAACACATCACACCATATGAACTGGCACATTATGACCCGTGTAGTCCATGCACAATTAAACCTCAATACAAACAAACAAACCTCTTTCATTTCTTTCACCAATTCCAAAATTTCCTATAGTTCCCCTTTCTGCACTGTTTTGTCTCTTTCCAACCTTAGCATTGAAGTTCCCCATAATGATAGTTTAGTGGGTTTTCTGCTCATCTAGAAGACTCAATATCGGTGTACTTATCTTCAACCTCTTCATCATTATGACTCAAGGTTAGTGCATAAATCGTTATAACTTTTAGCTTGTACCACTTAGAAATCCTGAGTAGTAGCCTTGACACCCATGGTGATGTACTTTTGAATTCCAAAATGTTTTTTATATCTTTATGGACCAGAAAGCCAACTCTACCTTCGCTCCTTTCACTGTTTCCATTGGTGTACAGCAGATTTCCACTCGATAAACTTATAAATGATTCATTTCTTCTTCTTGTTTCAGCCAAACCGATGATATTCCAATTCACATTTTCTAATACCTTTTCCTGCTCTAATATCCTATCTTCACCGATGAGCGATCTTACGTTGTAACAGGCCAAGTTCAGTTTCTGTGCATGGCAGTCTGGTCATACTCAGAGATTCTTAGCACCCTCTACTTCCACTCTGATCCTCTCGCTGCCATAAGAGGGTGAGTGAAAGCCACTGCGGACTGAGGGCCATTTGTTTCGTCGTGCTGTCATGTGCTGGAGGGTTTGGTCTTTTCCCCTTCACACTGACCAGGCGTCTTGAAGAGAACCATTCTACACGTTCATTGCCACCTAAGTGACATAACAGGGCTTACCATCGAGGTGTGCATGAGTGAATTTCAGGGAGGCAGGCCAACTGGACTTCTCCTAAATATTCTGAAATAGAAAGATATGGGATCCATTAGTGTTTTAATCTGAGTGTCTGATAACACACAGAATGGATAATCCCCTCTAAGTCCCCATAAAAAGATCAAACTGAGTCCGCTAAAACTAAGGTAGAAATAAATTAATTTGGTTTCCCATATACTGTAATAATTATAATCAGTTGGTATACATCCAAGTTCAATGTTGAAAAAAAGCTGTGAATTAGGGTTGAATTTGAAAGTGTCTGCAATTCTGCCCAGACATGATAGGAGGAAGTATATGATGAGAGACTTGTCAATCATTTCAGCCCTGGAAAGATTGTGAAAGGAAGGCTCAAGGGGTAGAATTTTTTTTCAGCTTCGTCTGTACTTGTTAACAGGAGAGACTGCTTCTACAGGGATGGGATACGCTTAAATAGAAAGGGTGCAAGAATATTTGCTGATGGTATCGAGGTAGGGTTAGGTGGGTCGGAAAACTGCTAGCTTGGTGGGATACAAGGACTAATAGATTAACAGTAGCCACCGGCAGAGGTGAAAGTGATTCTTGCACTGCTTCTATTGGAATGAGCAGCAGCCTGGAAAACAAGATGCAGGATATTTCAGACTGCTGGGAGTCGTTGCGGTACAAGAAAACACATGGGTTGTGTTAGGGTAGCTAAGAATAGGAACAGGTGCATGTATACCTGTGTGTACACCAATACTAGGAGTTTGGTTTTTGGCCATATTGCTCCGGGGATATGCGATGGTCATTCCATGACCTTTCCGCATTCTCTGTATTTGGTGGTCACAGGTTCGAACCCCGGTCTAATCAAGAAGCGTGTGCTACGCACTGCTGCTCCTGCCCACCTGGCTATGAAGGCGCCTAGGTGTTTGGTAAATAAATTTGATGAATTTGAGGTATTGCTCAAAACATCAAAGGCAGATATTGTTGGGATATCAGAGATGTGGTGTCACACAGATATAAGGAATGCAGAACTGGAATTTGGGGAGTACAATATGTACAGAAAGGATAGACAGGATAGGAAGGGAGGAGGGGTTATGCTATTAGTTATGAAACACATAAAATCCAAGGAAGTGAAGCCAGTCGACATCGCTGGACAGTGCAATGTCGAGTCAGTTTGGTGTGACATAAGCATTGGGAGATCAAAATTGAGAGTAGGAGTGTGCTATAGGCCTAATGACTCTGATGAGTATAATAAGAAACTGTACAGGAAAATAGAGTGGGCCAGTAAATCAGAGAGTCTTATAATGGGAGGATTTTAATTTTCCAGATATTGACTGGAATTTGTGGGTTGGTCACTCACACACTAGCAAGGCTTTTGTGGATTTATTGGATGATTGTTTTCTACGTCGGCATGTTCGGGAGGCAACTAGAGGGAGTAATACTCTTGATCTTATTATCAGTAGTGATTCTTCATGCATTAAGAATCTGCAGATAAAGGAACCACTAGGTGGCAGTGATCACAGTGTGCTGAAGTGGGATTTACTCAAAGAGGTAACTACCATCAGGGGTTAAGGGAAGGGTTTTTGCTTTCGTAAAGGCAACTACTATGGTCTGAGACAGTATTTAAATTCTGTTCAGTGGGACCAACTGATGATGTTACCAACAGCAAATTCGAAATGGGAAGCATTTAAAGAACTTATCTTGGAAGCTACTAGGCTTTACATACCAACTAAGAAATATTGTTCAAGGTTTAGTCCTAAATGGATGTCAGATGAACTAATGAGACATATGGCAGAGAAGAAAAATGAATGGAATACATATAAATTAATGGGTGACACGGAAGCCTATGATAGATATAAGCTGGTCTGTAACCAAGTCACAAAGGAGATTAGGCAGGCAAAGGCAGATTATGAGAAATCCTTGGCAAAGGATGCAAAGAAAAACAGAAAAGAGTTCTTTATCTATATAAACTTTATCTAGAAGGAAAGGGATGAATCAGATTGGTCCACTGGATATTGATGGTTCAACAGTTGAGGATCATGCTCAGGTGGCTAGCAAACTAAACAAGTATTTTGCATGTACATTCACACATGAGGAGTTATTCAGGAAGGGGAATGCCAGAGGTGAAGTAAACTCTGGCAGTGACTGAATAACTGAGAGGAAAGTGGAGGAGAAATTGTTGAGGATAATCATAAAAAAATCACCTGGGATGGATGGGATCTATCCAGTTATATTAAAGGAGGCAGCAAAGGAAGTAAGCAAACCCTTAGCCATAATTATGAGAGCTTCTTTTGACTCAGGGGAGGTACCCATAGACTGGAGATGTGCAAATGTGACCCCAATTCACAAAGGAGGATCAAAGGCTGACATAAGTAATTATAGACCTGTGAGTTTAACTTCTGTTCCAGGAAAATTAATGGAGACACTGGTTAAAGAAGCACTGCAGGATCATCTAGACAAGACTTCAGTTATAGCTCGGACACAGCATGGTTTTGTTAAAGGAAAGTCTTGCCTGAACAATTTGATTTGATACTATGATGCAGTCACAAAAGAACTGGATGCAGGGAATAACTTTGATATTATATATTTGGATCTTAGAAAGGCTTTTGATACTGTTGCACAAATTGGAGCAGTGTGGCATTGGAGGCAAATTGCTGCTATGGATAAAGGGATGGTTGAGGGGGAGAAGACAGAGAGTGGTAATCAGTGGACACTGCTCATTGTGGACTAATGTTATTGGTGGAGTCCCTCAGGGTTCAGTGTTGGGTCCATTATTGTTTTCTGTATTTTTAAATGATATTGATGATGGTATATCAAGCTTAACTGTATTTTTATCTCCTCGGGTTTAGTGGACCCAGTTCAAAGGTCTACTAATAAATTCTATAATTTTTACTCTATGGACACAGCTGAAATTCGCTATAGGTGAAGCCAGAACTGTTTTCTTCGATTTTCCCACTTAAATTTTCAAAAATTTCTATTGAATTTCGCGCAAATGACAAAAATGTGATATCAAGTGTGTAATTTGTTAGGCCTTTTTCTGTTATTTTTCTAACCCCACCCGAATTAACCTATGGCTAATGAAACCCAATTGTCTTATGTCTCCGCACGGCTACTTCGGACGCTAAGAAAATAATAAAAGACACGGGCGAGCTACTGTTAGTTGATAAAGCGAAACAGTTGTACTGTTTCACTTTATCGAAACTGTTTATTGAAGATCGAACAGATCGTATTTTCTTCAACGTGTATTGCTCCTACGAACAGAAAATCAAGGAAATTCATGTTGGAAACGGGAAAAACTGGTGTAAAACTGATAAGCATTTGATAAAAAAAAAGTTTGCTTTATTGTAATTGATTTTAGTAAACAATATCGGAACAGCAGTTTTCTGGGTTTGATCTTCTAACGAAATTTCGAGAAAATATGTTTATTTATAGCTGCGTTATAAACTTTGAAAACTGGTGCATCGAAGGAAAGAAGAAAAAAATCATACGCTGTGAATAATGGTTGTTTCTTGAAATGTGTATTCTTCACAAAAATGCAAGATTTCTAACAATACAAAACTAACAGATTGCGACTAACGGCTGCTCAAAAAGTATCGGTTAGAAAATATTTGCTTGTTACGCTTTGTGATGTCATTGCAAAGGGAGAAATTCTGTTTTAGTACGAGTTTTGTGGTTTATGGCGAGCAATTTCACACAATCAAGTCCGTGACTGTTAAATACCGTGCGGTTTCTTGTATTCTCTCTCTCTTTCTCTATTTCAGGAACTCTGACCGTGTGGTCATCCCAGAGTATAAACTGAAAATTTGTTCATCTGAATGCTGCCCACCAATGGCACCAATTATCAACTCTTTTACTGCACTTCTAATTTTCAGTATGTGCAGGAAATCGACTTGGGCAAAATTCAAAAGTGTTACTTCAATTAGGAGCAAAAACGGTTTCCGCCAACATAACGAATTACTTTAGGTACAATGAAAGGACGACTACTGATGTTTTCCTGACTGGAAGGAAGTGTCCACAATAAAACATCTGTACAAGGTGGTCACTCAAAGGAAAGTAACCATAGTCATTTGTATTCAAGGACAGTTATACAGCGATGTTTGAAATGTATAATGCAGTTCACTTGCCACTATTTCCAAAGGGTAATTGACAAGTACACGTTAGGAACGGAAAATGTTCAAGCAGAAATTTACGTAAAGCCAAATATTGTTAGAAAGTAAAAATGCAAAAAAAAAATAAATAAATAAATTAAAAAAAAGCTTGATTATCTGTATTGAAAAACAAAAATATCATTCCTTTCTTCAATATCCTCCGACTTTGCGGTCGTCTGGAATATAAATTTACCATCCTTTTGTCTTCTAAGTTGAGTTCAGATGATGAAAATTAGAGTTTTTACACAATTGTAAGGAAAAGCCTTTTCCGTACTCAGAACATACGGAATTACTTGGAACAACAAAGGACTGTTTGATTTTACAGCAAAAACCAATAAAATATATCTGTAAAAGGCGAAAACATCCAGTCAGTCGAAAGTTATCATAGTCATTTGCATCCAGGGACAAGCTATACAGCGATATTTGAAATTTATATTCAGCTTCGAGATATATATATATATATATACCAAATTGGGAAAGTTCTTTGTGGTCCAATCAACATGTACTAGTGAATATTCCCTCTGGAAATATTGCAAGTGAGCTCAAGAAATACAAAAAGCATTTTATTGACCTGAGACTTACTTGTGGTATATATATTTTATATATAAAAAATATATATATAAAAATATAATATATATATGTGTGTATATATATATATATATTTTTTTTTTTTTTTTTTTTTCTTGCACAACGTGAAACAAAGTTCTCGCGTTGCGCAGAACAAGAAATCTGGAAAATTACTTGCGGGTAAAAAAAGATTAGCAACCCTCTCTTGTAGAGAAATTGCCCAAGATCAGGATTTCATTCATAATAACATTGCCAAGTTGGGGACTGTAACCACTTCAAAGTAGTTACAGCTCTGGACCTTTGACAATCTACCCTAAGGGGTTTTTTCATTCCTTTCATTCCCCAAGTGAATGAAAGGAACTGGAAATTTCAGGAAAATGAACCCTGTTTTCCTTCTTTTGGCAAACAGCTACTCTGTCAGCGCAAGAGAAGTGAAATTACATTTGCAGCTCAGAATGAAATTCAGGCATCCAAACACATGACACTTTATTGTGAATTTTTCGGGCATGTGTGTGACAATGAAAATTCAATTTTTCCCTCGAAATTTTTTGATGGTATCAAATGCATATCAAGGAAATATCGAAGTATTCAATAACAATTACAATTTCCTAATCCGTTACTACGAGAGGAGTAACGGAGTGTGAAAACAATGTGTTACTCGTAGCTATATTTTTTCGTTTGCACACCAGGTGAGATGCATGCAAAGTTCCTTCGACATCAGTTTTCAAAGTTTATAACGCAACTATGAATAGAAATTTTTTTTTGAAATTTCATAAGAAGATCAAATATAAATCCATGAAACTGCTGTTCCCATTTAGTCCTCTAAAAACAATTACAATAAAGCGCATTGTAGTGGGCAGTTTTACGACACTTTTTTTTCCTTCCGTTTCCGCTGTGGTTTACAATGGAGAATTTCCTTGATTTTTTGCTAGTAGATACAATACACATTGAAGAAAGGAAATGCGATATTTTAGTTTTTCAAAAACAATTGATTGCAATTCTTTCGTACAACCATTACGAAAAGCAGTAAAGCAAAATGTGAAAGCGCCATGCAAAATATTGTTTGCAAGTAATGATGCTCAACTGTTTGTTTTCCATGAAAGTTGTTTACTTTTTTATTTTCTCCTTGGATCACCATGGTAACGGTAATGACATAAGCTTGACCAGTCAATTATATCTCTGCGTCTGTTGATTCGTTGATGACAAATGAAGCAGGAATTTTGATTAATGCAGTAACGTGTAACAAGATAAAACGTATCTGCCGTCATTTTTTGCTCTCGTAATTTCAAAAATTGATATGTGGTTGCACATTTTTGCTGTTTTCGAATGAATTAATAGTTTTTGCTGAACGCCAAAGGTAGGAAATCAAAGAATATACTTCTGTTTATGTATATTGAGAGTTTCAATTTTTTAAATTGAGTAGAAATTATGGAAATTATCAGTTTCTCTCAGTGGGGGGCAATTTTCAAGTGAGATTGAAAAGTACGGTTAATGTCCAAATTTGCAGACGATACAAAGGTTGGCAGGGTTGTTAAAGGACACTACTGACGCTATGCTGCTGCAACAGGATCTGGAAAGGTTGAGCAGATGGGCTGAGAGGTGGCAAATGAAGTTTAACATTGACAAATGTAAAGTACTACATATGGGAAACAGCAACCCCAGAGCAACGTATCAACCCTGTGGTACCACACTTACAGTGGTAGAGAATGAAAAGGACCTGGGGGTAATTGTGCAGGCAGATGTGAAGTTCTCTGAGCAGTGCAGACGGGCTGCAAGAGTAGCTCGTGGCATCTTGTCAATGATATGCAGGAATTTTTCTAGCAGGGATAAGAAGGTGATTATTCCCTTGTATAAGGCAATGGTCAGACCACACATTGAGTACTGTATACAGGTCTGGAGGCCTCATTTCAAGAAGGATGTAGAGCTGCTGGAACGTGTACAGAGAAGGGCAACAAGATTAGTGAATGGAACAAAGGGTTGCTCTTACGAAGAAAGGCTTAAATTTTGCAAATTACAGTGTCTGGAGACTAAGCACCAGCGAGGTGATCTGATAGAGGTGTATAAAGCCTTGAATGGTTTGAGCATGCTCAATGCCGATGGGATTCTTCTTCTTGCTCAGAATAATCACCTGAGAGGGCATAAATTCAGATTGAGGAAAGACAGATGTAGGATACATGTGTGGAAATTTGCCTTTAGCCAGAGGGTAGTTGGTTGGTGGTACAGACGTCCATCCGTTGTTGGGGAAGTTGATAGCCTAAATAAATTTAAGGCTCAGCTGGACAGGTATTTCAAACGAATGAATGGAGGGGTGAAATGGAAGTGGGGGGTTTTTTTTTTTTTTTTTTGGCTGATTCTGTATAAGCTTGCTTTCTTGCATCATATGCCTCTACTAATGCTAAAGTTTTTATGACAAAAACTTGAGTCAAAAACTTCTATCAGAAATATTTTATAATTT
This sequence comes from Mastigoproctus giganteus, assembly GCF_048544385.1. NCBI lineage: Eukaryota > Metazoa > Arthropoda > Arachnida > Uropygi > Thelyphonidae > Mastigoproctus > Mastigoproctus giganteus. Next base: position 187,355,099 of record NC_143575.1, read on the forward strand.
TTTCATAAATGATGCATATTTCATAACAATAATGCATTTGTTTCTTACTATAAATGTTGTACTCTGTCAGTATTAAGTGATCAGAAACTTGTGATTTTTAGCTGTCATCATGTTAATAGTTTGGTGTTGTGGCCATTTTAATCTTTTCAGCATTGTGAGGTAGTAGTATTTCGAACATTCGTATTTCTGATCACACAGACATTTTGAACGCTTAGTAATTTGAATGTCAGCTGTTTGATTTTGGTTGTCATTAATTTGAACTAAATCCTTTGAAATATTACTGAACCATGTGTGCAACTGCACTGTCTTATGTAGGGTAACTCCTTAACACACATTAAACTCTGCTGCCTCTGTAGCCAGGTGGGCAGGAGCAGCAGTGTGTAGCACACGCTTCTTGATTAGACTGGGGTTCGAGCCCGTGCCCACTAAATACGGAGAATGCAGAAAGGTCAGGAAATGATCACCGCATATCCCCGGAGCAATATGGCCTTAGTTGCTAATGCGCCTAAAAAAAAAACCTAACAATAACATTAAACTTTACCATTTTAATTTCTGGCCATTTTATGATTGCAGTTCTGTAAAACGTCCAGAAATTAGTGTAATGTTTATTTTATTTTGTTCAATTGTTTCTGGCCACTTTGCTACCACGAAACAATCATCAGGAATGCTGCTTCACTATACCCACCCATACTATTAGGAGGCTAGCTACAACTGTGCATGTACTGTCTTACTCTGGTTATAAAAACATCCCGCATACTCCATCCTGAAAGGGGGGGATTCCCATATTGTCAGGAAAGAGACCTCTTGACACCAGCACGGGACAAGTCTCCCATATGTAATCATACAGTTATTTTCTTTATGTGCAAGTAGTTATTGCCAAGTCACATTATAAAAGAGTTAATGTAGATGATTTTAATGCTGAAAGTGAAACACGACACTTAGAGTGGATTAATTAATGTAAAGATTATAAACTAAATAGAGACATTTGGAGGGGCTGGTGCATTGGGAATAAGTTGCTCTATGCCTGTACATTGAGTAGAAGACCAGACCACAGCCTTGAGTTATAGAAAATAGAAATTGGAGAGAAAAGTCAGTCAGAAAAGCTGTTTGTCCTGGGCCCATGCTGGCTTTTGAAATTGTTGGAAGTAAATAATTCCGAAGACAGAGACTGACTATTGTGAATGTAGTTCACAACCGTGATTCTGCTACAACCAGATGACACTAGAAAAAGTTTTTTTAGTGAATTTTCTCTTCATGCTAATGATGTGTATGTAAACTGTGAACCATCACAACTGAATCAAAATTATTATATCCTCACTGATAAATAAAATCCAACTAAAAGATCCTATAAACCACATCATTCAATGGTTTTTTAATCTTTACTGTTCTGAACATAGTCTGTAATAATAATATAGCTCTTGACCAAAAAATTAGTCTTCCTAAGTTTCCTGTTTAATTTACAAATACCATTTCTGTATTTTTACCGTAATAAAATGCAATGCATTATTTTGGAGAATAGTGAAAACCTATGCACTTCAAACTGTAGAGTGAAATCTGTCTTTCATTTCTAGAAGGAATGCAAATTATTCCTTCTATAAATTAAAGACAGATTTCACTCTATGCAGTTTGAAGATGTTTCTTATATTTCTTGTGCTACTTCCTACTTCTTCAGTGAATGAATTATTGCCCTGTGAAATTTAAGTGTAATGAGAATGGAGGAAGTCACAGAGGATGTACTACAAAATGCCTGCAAATTATCTGTAATCTTTCAAGAAATCGATCACAGATTTTGCTTTATGCAGGTTGAAGCACTTTTTACTATTCTCTCTTTTGATTTACTTGTGCAGCATGATGCCAAAGGAACAACTTAGTTACAATTTTTCAAGAGAAACTTTTCTCAAAATGTACAGCCTGATTGGCATATGCCAGAAACCGATATCACTGTACTGTTGCATCATCCTCATTTAGTATAACTTAAAATATATGGAATTGCCATGGTCATTTAAACTTTTTTGTCCTACATTTTGGCCATCTGATCGTTATTTAAATGAAAATGTTCTTGCTATAAGTTAAAATGCTGAGTTTTTTTTTTTTTTTAACTATGTTAAAAAAAAATTAACATTTTCTTGGAGAAGTTATCAGTTTACTGAATCAGTATTCTCAGAAAGGATCATTAAATGAAAGCTTGAATATTCATTTTATCCATTACTAACAAAACTAAATAAATTTCAATAGTGTTTTTTGTCTATTTCAGTCACAGATAAAAAAACCAGAACGCCCTGAAAAGCCAGCAGCAGTCTTAGCCAGTAAAACTGCCACAAAACCGGAATTACCAGAAAAGCCTCATCTCACATCAGAATCACCGCTGATTGACAGAAGAAGCAGTAAAATTCCACCTAGTAAACCACCACCACCTGAACTTCCAAAGAAAGGTAAACCAGATTTAAAGAATACACTAGACAAATAATACTTATAATTGCAATGATTTTTATACAGAGGTTCAAGCTACAGTAAAATCTTGTTAATACAAACTCAATTTATACAAAATACTCGTTTATAGGAAGCATATACCATTCCCCTACGAAAGGATAGGCTTTTCTATGTAAATATATTTGGTTATTACAAAATTCAGTTAATATGTATTACAAAGTTTGTTTTCACCCTGCAAGAAATAAATATTGTTATTTTGCATGTTTAATACAAATCTTGGCACAGCTGTCCGATTGTTGCCTCTAGCCACCCAGTTCCCTGCTTGCCAAAGGATGGCACTGACTTGTTACTTTTGTGTAAACAAAACCAGTTTATGGTACTACAATGTAAGTATACTCTGAAAACATCATTGTTGAAGGATGAGCTGTTAAATTAACAAAAGAAAAACAGTTTTTCTAAGTTGTTTACATATGCTTCCTCACTCTCCATGGGATTAAGGTCAGTTGCAATTGTTATGCCAGTTCAAAGAGTCTTTTGCAAGAGTATAATCTAATTTTTATGCCATGTTATCTGAGCTGATGTCTTTTTTGGAACTTGTGTCTAAATTAATTTGAAGTTTGTTTATGTTAAATCTCATCTAGCAGTGTTATGGCGACAAAACACAAATAGGCAGAATTAAGCCTTGAAATTAAACTGAAAATCATACAAGAAGCTGATAGGATGGAACGAAGCAAAACGGACATTGCAAAGGAATACAACATCCCTTTACCTACTTTATCTACAATACTAAAAAACTTGAAGAAATACATGACACTGGAGCAGCCATAAAAAAACAGGAAACAGATTTGTGGTGCAAAACACGAAGGGCTTGAAACAAAACTTTTCAAGTGGTATCAACACTTGAAATGTGTTGATACTACATGCATCTAATTTGCCAATATCACGTCTGATTTTGCAAGAAAAGGCAAATTATCTAGTTCCGCAACGTGGAATTGGCAACTTCAAATGCAGTAGTGGCTGGCTCCAAAGATTTAAAGACAGGAATAACTTGGTTTCACGAAATGTTTGTAGTGAGTCTTTTAGTTCGTAGTAAATCACCGAAGTAGGTGAAATGGCATCGTTTTTTTACATCTCATATTGTGAATGCCATCACAACAAGTTGTCCTATTATTGCACTACAAGCAACTCTTCACCACTGGAGAAGACATGTTACTTATTCTCAGCGGATAGCTCCATCCAGAGATGAGGTATCCATCAAGAATCCACTGGTGAAGTGTTGCCTATTTGAGAATCCACTCTCAAGGTAGTTCAATATCAGGGCAACTTGTTGTGAAGGCATTCACAATATGAGATATAACAAAAATGATGCCATTTCACCTACTTTGGTGATTTGATATGAACTAAAACGATGCTTTGCACAAACTTGTTCGATTAGTGAATTTTCCATAGTCAGAGGATTTCAGCACTAAAATCTTTTTAGTATAAACATTTTGATATAATGGAAGTGACATTGCAATTGTTTATATCAATAGCTATAATCTGATATGTCGACCACGTTAAGCTCTGATGGTTGTGAACAGTTCTGAATTATTGAGTGGATTATTGCTCTGTCTAATTGTAATTGTGACCTTAAGTTTGAAAGTCCAAAGGAGCTCATTCTTCCAACTTGGTAACGAGTGTAATGAACAGAATGTTAAGCGGTTAGAAATTCTCAGTTTAAAAATGTTTCCCATAGCAGAGTAAAATATTTATAAATTCTGAAATAGTACTTAAAATGATCTTTAACTTATGTATGTGTAACTTTTCATTTTTATTTGTGTAGTTAATATTTCATACCTTTAGGTCATTTTCCTTTCTAAGAAGTTTCCCCTCATAAGAAGTTCTAAACCTCCACTCCCTTGGAAAACTTTATCTAGGTTCTACTGTATATACTGTACAACATTGAGAGTAGGAGTGTGCTATAGGCCTAATGACACTGATGAGTATAATAAGAAACTGTACAGGGAAATAGAGTGGGCCAGTAAATCAGAGAGTCTTATAATGGGAGATTTTAATTTCCCAGATATTGACTGGAATTTGGGGGCTGGTCACTCACACACTAGCAGGGCTTTTGTGGATTTATTGGATGATTGTTTTCTACATCAGCATGTTCGGGAGGCAACTAGAGGGAGTAATACTCTTGATTTGATTATCAGCAGTGATTCTTCATGCATTAAGAATCTGCGGATAAATGAACCACTAGGTGGCAGTGATCACAGTGTGCTGAAGTGGGATTTACTCAAAGAGGTAACTACCATTAGGGGTAAAGGGAAGGGTTATTGCTTCCGTAAAGGCGACTACGATGGACTGAGACAGTATTTAAATTCTATACAGTGGGACCAACTGATGATGTTACCAACAGCAAATTCAAAATGGGAAGCATTCAAAGAATTAATCTTGGAAGCTACTAGGCTTTACATACCAACTAAGAAATATTATTCAAGGTTTAGGCCAAAATGGATGTCAGATGAACTAATGAGGCATATGGCAGAGAAGAAAAATGCATGGGATACTTACAAATTAACACATGACACAGAAGCCTATGATAGATACAAGTTGATATGCAACCAAGTTACAAAGGAGGTTAGGCAGGCGAAGGCAGATTACGAGAAATCCTTGGCAAGGGATGCAAAGAAAAACAGCAAAGAGTTCTTTACTTGTGTAAACTCTAGAAGGAAGGGGATGAATCAGATTGGTCCACTTGATATTGATGGGTCAACTGTTGATGATCCTGCTCAGGTAGCTAACAAACTAAATGAATATTTTGCATCGACATTCACACATGAGGAGTTATTCACCAAGGGGAATGCCAGAGGTGTATTCAACTCTAGCAGTAAGCTACAGAATCTTGAAATAACTGGGAGTAAAGTGGAGGAGAACCTGTTGAAGATAAACACAAGAAAGGCACCTGGAGTGGATGGGATCTATCCAGTTATATTAAAGGAGCCAGCAAAGGAAGTAAGCAAACCCTTAGCCATAATTATGAGAGCTTCCTTGGACTCAGGGGAGGTACCCATAGACTGGAAATGTGCAAATGTGACCCCAATTCACAAAGGAGGATCAAAGACTGACATAAGTAATTATAGACCTGTGAACTTAACTTCTGTTCCAGGAAAATTAATGGAGGCACTGGTTAAAGAAGCACTGCAGGATCATTTAGACAAGACTTCAGTTATAGCTCGGACACAGCATGGTTTTGTTAAGGGGAAGTCTTGCCTGACCAATTTGATTGGATATTATGATGCAGTCACAAAAGAACTGGATGCAGGGAATAGCTTTGATATTATATACTTGGATCTTAGAAAGGCTTTTAATACTGTTGCACATGGAAGGCTGCTGCACAAATTGGAGCAGTGTGGCATTGGAGGCAAATTGCTGCTATGGATAAAGGGGTGGTTGAGGGGGAGAAGACAGAGAGTGGTAATCAATGGACACTGCTCATCGTGGACTAATGTTATTAGTGGAGTCCCTCAGGGCTCAGTGTTGGGTCCATTATTGTTTTCTGTATTTATAAATGATATTGATGATGGTATATCAAGCTTAATGTCCAAGTTTGCAGACGATACAAAGGTTGGCAGGGTTGTCAAGGACACTACTAACACTATGCTGCTGCAACAGGATCTGGAAAGGTTGAGCAGATGGGCTGAGAGGTGGCAAATGAAGTTTAACATTGACAAATGTAAAGTACTACACATGGGAAACAGCAACCCCAGAGCAACGTATCAACTCTGTGGTACTACACTGACAGTGGTAGAGAATGAAAGGGACTTGGGGGTGGTTGTGCAGGCAGATATGAAGTTCTCTGAGCAGTGCAGATGGGCTGCAAGAGTAGCTCATGGAGTATTGTCAATGATATACAGGAATTTTTCCAGCACAGATAAGGAGGTGATTATTCCCTTGTATAAGGCAATGGTCAGACCACACCTAGAGTACTGTATACAGGTCTGGAGGCCTCATTTCAAGAAGGATGTAGAGCTGCTGGAACGAGTACAGAGAAGGGCAACAAGATTAGTGAATGGAACAAAGGGGTGCTCTTATGAAGAAAGGCTTAAGTTTTGCAAATTACAGTATCTGGAGACTAGGCACCAGCGAGGTGATCTGATAGAGGTGTATAAAGCCTTGAATGGTTTGAGCATGCTCAATGCTGATGGGATTCTTCCTCTAGCTCAGAATAATCACCTGAGAGGGCATAAATTCAAATTGAGGAAAGACAGATGTAGGATAGACGTGCGGAAATTTGCCTTTAGCCAGCGGGTGGTTGGTTTGTGGAATAGACTTCCATCCCTTGTAGTGGAGGTTGATAGCCTAAATAAGTTTAAGGCTCAACTGGACAGGTATTTTGAACGAACAGAGGGGTGAAGTGGAAGTGGGTTTTTTTTTTTTTCTTGGCTGATGCTGCATAAGCTTGCTTTCTTGCATCAAATGCCTCTACTCATGCTAATGCTAACATTTTCATTTCTGTTAATTGCTTTTCTCTTAGTTTATCTTTAAAAAATGTTTTATTTCTATTATTGTATTGTTAGACAAGGCTTTTGTTTTTATTATTTTATTTTATTAATTTAAATTAATTTATTTTTTCATTTATTTTTTATATTATTGTTATTTATTATTCTTCTTAGATATATATGTGCCAAAAAAAAAAAAAGTGGTAAAATTTAGGTCTTTGTATTAATGAGATTCGACTGTGTTATGGAATCTTCAGTGCATACAAATTATTAACATTGTTTGTGAAATTATGGATGATATAATAGATTTTTTCACTAGCTCTTTCCATTAAGCCGCTCTTCTGGGATTAGGGGAAAAAATTTCCCATACAAAAAGTTTAGTGTTCAGTCTTGCTGAAACAAAAATATCTTTCAGGAACAGTATAAGGTCTTAATCACTGGCAGTAAAATTTGTTTACATTCTGACAGTGCACACAGCGGAGATCAGAGGATGTAAATACATTTTTATAGCTTCTACGAGGTGACACTTGCCTCACTTTTCGACATGGTCTCCTAGAAACTGCACACATTTTATATACCTGTTCATTCAAGCTGCGAAAGCCACGCCAAAGCTTTCTTTGGAGGTATGTTCAGCCCACTGGTAAATGGCAGAAGTGACTGCTTGTCGACTAGAAAATCTGCACCTGTTTCAGCAGATCTACATCCTTCCTAAAATGAGACCTCCGGACCTCTGTGCAGTACTCAAGATTTGGCCTAGCACATTGCCTTATACAACAAAGTAATAATTTCCTTGTCCCTATGTGATTTGGCACATTATAACTCTAGTTGTTTTTGCACCATAAAAAAACAAAAACCAACTGACCTTGTTCCTGATAGCAAAGTTACTGTATATCATAGACAAAACTCCATAAGCTGCCCTGGCAGTCTGTCTGCATTGCTCAGAGAACTTCATATTGCACAATTCACACCAGGTTTTTTTCATTTTCTGCTACCGTGAGCATATACCACACAGTTGGAACGCTACTCTGGTCCAATTTGTACAGCAGTCTTTTATTTGCAAAAGTATCAAAAGTTATCCTGAAAGTTAATTTGATATATGATATCAAATTTTTTTTTTTTTTTTTTTTTTTTTGTATTCAGTTCCTTTGTGACTGTATCGTAGTTTCCAGTCAAATTGATCAGAGAAGATCCTGTCCAGATGGTCCTGCAGTACATCCCTGGAAGAGAAGTTAATCTAACAGGTCTGTAATTACTCATGCCACCATTTCACCCCCCTTTGTGAACTGGGGATACAGTTACACATCTCCAGTCCACGAGGACCTAACCTGCATTCAAGCATGCTCTCATAATCATGGCTAAAGATTTGCTTACTTCCTTTGCTGCCTCCCTTAATATAATTGGATCGATCTCATCCAGCCCAGGTGCCTTTCTTATATTTAGCTAACAATTTCTCTTCCACTTTCCTCTCAGTTATTAAAAAATCATTTACCTCCCGGTTAGAGTTTGATAAACTTCTGTCGTCCCTTCTGCCCCCCCCCCACCAAATAATTCCTTATGTGTGAATGTAGATTCAAATTACTTATTCAGTTCTGAGCAACATTAGCAGGATTATGAATGGCTTGACCATCAATATCAAGCTGGCAACCCAAAGGTCGCGGGTTCAAATCCCGCCTCGGGCTTGGATCAAAGTACTGCAAAAACCTTGGGAGGTGCATTATGGCCACAGAAGCCGATGCGCCAACAACTACCAAAAAAAAAAAAAAAAAAATCAATATCAAGTGGACCAATGTTTTTACATAAAGAAGTTTTTTTTTTTTTTGCATCCTTTGCCAAATATTTTTCATCAGCCTTAGCTTGTCTGACCTCCTTTGTGACTTAATTACAGACTATTTTATATTTTCTTTATATAAAATTAGCTGCTATATTACTTGATAAGTTATATGCATCCCATGCATTTTTCTTCTCTGCCACAAGTCTCTTATTTCATCTGACATCCATTTAGGTCTAAACTTTGATAGTATGAACCAGAGCTATAATGCTCAATACATTCTACATTGATATCAATATTTGTAAAAGAATAAGAGACGTTTACCTCAATATGATACATAGACCACTTCTGTATGATACTCTCCAGAAATTAAACTGAAAACAATTAAAAAAAATCAAAAATCTTACATTACAGTAAGAAATAATTAACAATAATTAAAAATCAAATGAAAACAATTAGAAATCAATTTAATGCAATTAAAAATTAAGTAAAAAATTAACGATTGAACGTATACATTTGATGCCTTTTCTTCACCGTATCACATACTATGACAGGTATTTAGACGATGTTCTAGTCATTACGGATAGTAGCACTATCCAAGACATTTTACATTCATTTAATAATATTCATTCTAGACTCAAATTTACATTGGAGAGAGAGAATACGGATACTAAGTCATTAAATTTTCTAAATTTCATGCTTACTCGGGATGCAAATAAAATCCAATTTAGCATCTATCGTAAACCTACAAACACTGGTATGCTTCTGCATTATAACAGCTATCACCCATTCACCTACAAAAGATCGATTATCTTTAATGAAAATCTCAGTGCTTATAAATATTCAACAACGGAATCTGCTTTGGGCTCAAAAATACAAATATTAACCAGCAGATTCTTAAACAGGGGTTACCCACTTGCTACAGTAGACAGAACAATAGACACGCTAAGGATAGAATACAAAAAAAATACACCAACCAACAATAGTAATATCAAAAAATACTTTATTTCTGTCCCTTATGTTGGACAGTGGCACAAACAACTTAGCAGATTCTTTAAAGATACTGAATTTAAAATTGTAGCCAGGCAAATACAAAAATTACACACTATACTGAACAATCACTCAGTCCTTTCCTTGTTCGCAACACAAATAAATGACCTAGTGTACAACAATTCTTGTGGTGATTGCGACTCTTCTTATCAGGGTTCTACGCAGTTTCCTCTGAATTTTCATGTTAATCAACACACGGCCTCGGTTCGTGCTTCTCGTTCAGCAGTGTCAGAATTGCCGTTAATGAAAAACATACTTTTTTATTTAACAAGGCCAAAATACTTAGTGTCCAACATAATTATACAACACTATTAATTGCAGAAACTGTCGAAATTAAATTACATGAGAATTCTGTTAATGATCGCCGGCCATATCTAATCTCCGATTCGTGGTCCTTTATGCACGTGCGCGAAGACAAATAATCCCTTTTATGTTCCATGCTCACCCCTATTCGGTAATTTTCATTCCTGTGATCCTGACATACAGTCAAAGCATTGTCAGCTTCAGGAAGGAAAATCGTTTTGCAATTTTTTTCATTAAATTAATTTTTTACTTAATTTTTAATTTCATTAAATTGATTTCTAATTGTGTTCGTTTGATTTTTAATTATTGTTAATTATTTCTTACTGTAATGTAAGATTTTGAATTTTTTAAAATTGTTTTTGTTTTAATTTCTGGAAGTGTTCTACGAATCATATTGAGATAAACTTCTTTTATTCTTTTACAAATAGGTCTAAACTTTGAACAGTATTTCTTAGTTGATATATAGAGCCAAGTAGCTTCTATAATTATTTCCTTGATTGCTTCCCATTTAGAATTTGCTGATGGTAACATCATCAGTTGGTCCCACTATATAGAATTTAAAAACTATCTAAGACTACTGTGATCACTGCTACCTAGTGGTTCTTTTATCTGCAGATTCCTAATGCATGGATAATCACTGCTGATAATCAGATCAAGTGTATTACTCTCTCGTTGCCTCACTAACATGACTTAGAAAACTATCATCCAATAAATCCACAAAAGTAGTGTGTGAGTGACCAACCCACAAGTTCCAATTAATATCTGGAAAGTCAAAATCACCCATTATAATACATGCTGATTTACTCTCCCACTGTATTTCCCCTTACATTTGTTCATTGCACTCATTAGAATCATTAGGCCTATCAGTAGCATAGGAATGCCTTGGCATTGGGGCAGGTGCCAAGGGCACCTGCCCCTGTGCCAAACTATTTTGACACCCGAGGCTAACTGATAAAATGCCGCCCCAAGGTGATGTCGAATCATAAATTTTACAGTGGATTTTAGAAAAAATTGATTCTGAATCTATTGAAGTGATGGAGGCATAGAAACATTACTCAATTGTGGATGGTATTGGAATCATAACTTTATCGCTCAAAGAAATAAAACCATCAATTCATTCAGAAAATATGGTCGAACCGGCAGAAAATGGAATTGGTGCAATGGTAGATATTGCTAAAGTGGTAGGAGAGGGAAGGTTTGATGATGTGACTACTGAAGACATTCAAGAATTACTGGTAGAAACGTGGCTGGCGAAGCAGATTTGGTAGAAATGGCATTGGAGGTAAACCGGATCGATTCAGAATATGATAGCACAGATTAAAATTCTGAAGTTCCAAATTTTACACTAAAAAGAATACAGGAAGGCATAAACTTAGCCGAGCAATTAGAATCTTATTTTCTGAAGGGAGGTCTTTCGACTGAGAGGAACACAAATTTCAAAAGAGACTTTCAAAAATGCTTAGCTCCATACCATACATTTACAAAGATCTATCAAGCAAAAGCAAACAAACCCAGATTACTGATTTTTTTAAAGAGAGCAGAAGATACATGAAATCTAGATGTTGTAGAAGAAAATTCAGAAGGTGAAGATATTCTGCAACAGAGAAAATGTACTCGTTTGATTGTGCTTAGCAGCAGGGAAGAGGCAGAAAATTAAATGAACAAACATTATCTGACATATATGTATCACAATTTGTAAGACGTTCGTTCAGTTATTACTATTTTTAATAAAAATTAAGTTTCCATTGGTTATAAAATGATGTATTTTTGATAGCTTTTGGAATGTACGCCCCCCCCTTTTGTACTGGTTATTAGTCACGTATAACGCGGTTTCGTACTGCATGAGATTTTAGGGGAACCTAACTACCGTGTTGTATGGGGATTACCTGTATGTGTACTGTATGTACTGTCCTATTCAGGGTACTGTATTTGATGTGATAAGTGTGAAAATTGGGTAGGAATCAGAATGTCCTATTTGTATTAACTGTTGCACCCTGAACATGTATTTTTTAAAAAATAATTATAATAAATTAAAAATTAAATTAATTATTCTTGCAGGTTAGGTTTTATAAATGTGAGTAAATGTCAGCCCACTGGTGTAAATTATGTGGTGACCAAGTGAATGTTGGGATTAGTGTATAAAAAAAAAAAAAAATGTAAAATTCAGTGGCATGTTATGCTATAGGCAAAAAAGACATCTGCCTAGGGCCCCAATCAGAGGGGGGGGGGCCAAATCACTATTTCAAAAACTCATTGCTGTTTTTAGCTAATATTTTTTAAGTGATTTTTATCAGAAACTGAACTTTCTACCTACCACTATCAATGAACTTTACTTAAAGATTAATTTGAAAAAAAATTACATTTTTCCAAAAAAATGGTTTTACCAATTTTGATAAAATTTTATATTTAGTTCTTATGTCATATAATTTTTTTTTTTTTTTTTTGTTGTCAAAATAAAATGAAATTGAAAATGTTTTTTTTAGATGGTTCCCCAAATTCCATTTTGCCTTGTGCCCTCTCTGTCTGTATAATGATGGATGCAATATGACAAATGTGTGAGAGAGTATTGTGTTATATGCTGTTATTCATTCTGCCATAAATACAAAAAAAAAAAAAAAAAAAAGTGTGTGATTATGTAAATGTAAGTTTGACAGGTGTGCAGTTTGGCTGAATGCATGTAGAGTGCAGGATTGCAGCAAGTGGGTAGGCGAGGTAAGTGTCGCTTACAGGCAGCAGCTCAAGAGGGCGCCAAAATTTTTTCGACACATAAAAGTTGGACCTCTGTTTAACGAACTTCTTAATAGTGAAATTTTCTATTTAGCAATTTTTTTTTTAAATTTTCCTTTAGTAATTACATTTAATAAATATTGACCCAATATATCATTATTAACTGATCTAGGTCATTGGCCAGAAAACCTGACAATGAAACAATTCTGAAAAAATGGAGAAAAGGTCGAAGGTTTCTTTATCACGAAATTCTGTATTTTGCTTTTGTTGCAAGATATTTTGGCGATTGTGAAAACCAACTAAGTAATCAATTTGGATTTAGTAATTGGAAAAATTTATCTGCTATTTTAGGGAAGAATGAAACAAATGCAGTACATATTAAAAATCATAAAAAATGGTTAGATCTGGCACAGTCACTAAAGACAAAACAGTACAATCGACGCTAGAGAACAGCGATTATATGATATAGAAAAAAAGGTATGGGTATTCAGTAATTGAAAAAATAATATATATGATAGTATTTTTAGCAAGGCAGTGTATAGAGTTCGTCAGATCTTTAAATGATTAATATGAAAATAACAATGGTAACTTTTTAAAACTTACTGAAACAATTGCTAATTTGATTCAGTTATGGCAGAAGATATTAGCCGTATTCAGAAATCTGAATCGAAAAATATTGGCATTATTTGGGTGATCAAATACAAAATGAAATTATACAAATAATTTCACAAAATAGTATAGATAAAATACTAGAAATGACTAGATATTTTGCTATGATTTTGGATACAACGTCCGATGTAAGTCATACCCCAGGGGCTCACATCTGGTGAGTATGGGCTTAGCACACCCAAGGTCCTGCGCTGGATATCATCATTCTTCTACTTCTGACTTCTCGCTCTCAGGGTAACTCAGAAATTTTTTTTTTTTTTGGCTGGTGCAGCATAAGCCTCAAGCTTCTTTGCACCATATGGCTAATAATGTTCAACAGATGACTGTGATACTTAGATTTGTATTTAGAGACATAACCACTATGAAAGTTGAAAAAAAAGCAAATATTTTCTTGGATTTTGTCTTGCACATGATTCTACCAGAGAGGGATTGTTTTAATATACACTTTGCTGCAACTTTATTAGGTACATCTACCTAATAGCGAGTTGAGCATCCTTTAGCCTTCAAAACAGCCTGAATTCGTCTAGGCATGGATTGAACAAGATGCTGAAAACGTTTTGCAGGAATGGAGTACCATGCAGACATGAGTGTGTCACGCAGTTTCTTGAGATTCGTCAGAGATGTAGACCTGCAGCGAACAGCCCTTTCCAGCTCATCTCAAAGATGTTCAATAGGATTGAGATCCACGGACTAAGCAGGTCACTGCAGCAAAGAAAAGGAAAAGTCATTGTCATGATCCTGGAACCATTCCATAGTGATTTAGGCTTTGTGCACTGGCACATTATCCTGCTGGAAGTAACCATCGAACATTGAATGGATGCACTTGGTCAGCAACGATGTGTAGGTACGATGTGGCATTCAGATGTGAATCTATGGGTATCAATGGACCCAACGTGTGCCAAGAAAACATTCCCCACACCATAACACTGCCCCCACCACCTTGCACAGTAGTCGTCGGACATGACGGGTCCATGGATTCATGTTGTTTTCGCCAAATTCTGAGCCTTCAATCAACATGAAGCATCAGGAAATTTAGCTTGTCAGACCAAGCAACTGTTTTCCAAACTCGATAGTCCAGTGCTGGTGTTGCTGTACCCACAGGAGGCGTGCTCTCTTGTTCTTCATTGATAACAAAGGTACATGATGTGGCCGTCGGCTGTTTTAGCCCATTCACTACAAAGTGCGACTAGTGGTCCGTTGCAATATTTTGTTCTGCACACCAAGGTTGTATTCTCACATGATGTGTGACACTGTGGCCAGTCTGTTTGCTTCCACAATTCTAGCCATCCTTCTCTGACCTCTGTCATAAACAAGCGATTTTCTTCCACAGGAGTGCCATTGAGAGGATGTTTTCTGTTCGTTGCACCATTCTCGATACACCCTTGAAACTGTGGTCTGTGAAAAGTTAAAGAGAACTGCCGTTTCAGAGATGCTTTGTTCAGCACGTCTTGCACCTTCTACCATGCCATGTTCGAAGTCCGTTAGATCACTCCCTTTCCCCATTCTTGCTATAGTTTGCACGTTTAACTGATACTAGAAAGGTTGTTCTGCTGCATTTATATCCACAACTGTAGTCATGTGACTTGCAATGTTGAGGGACAAACCATTTGTGTGCGCAGCAGGCTGTACCTAATAAAATGGCAGCACAGTGTATATCAAATCTACTTATTGAGTAAATCTAAATATTCAGAGTTTACATGGCTAGGGTTCAAATTGTGCACAGAAAACGCAAAGGTTATAAAAAAAATACTGTAAACAACGCCACTGAGACTTCCTTCGAAATACAGTAGTTGATTTTTTTTTTAATTTCGGAATTGTTCAGGAATTATGTTTTTTTTTTTTCTCATCATCAACCCATTGTTGGAACGTACTTCAAAAATATATATAACTAATTAATACTTAAATCTTTGTCTAACACCCAATGAGTATTGCCCATCTTTTAGTAGATACGCCACATGTAGACAAAATCTTCACTTTCCTTAAAGAGATAGAACTGTATAACACACTGTAAACTTTAACTGCAATTGAAATTTTAAAAAAAGCACTAAACTTTACCAAAGTTAGGCGCATTATGGCCATGTTGCTCTTGCTCTGTAAAGCCCACACTCAAACAAACAAACTGACACCCAATTGGAAAATAGAATAGAGAGAGGCCAAAACTGCTGAGAAACCAAATAGAAGAAATTTACAATGTTTTGCTTGAAATCACTGAAGACCAAAATAGATATGGATGCAAGGAATCATGCTAAATCAATAGCTTAAAAATAACGTCTTATGTTTCTTTATTCAATTATGATATTTTAAATAAAATTAATCCGGTAAATAAAATGCTCCAAAAAAGAAATTTTGACATACATGAAGCTTTTGAGTGTCTACAAAATATTACGGAATATTTTAAAGAAAATAGAACAGAGGAACATTCCAAAAAAATTCTCGATTTGGTTGATAATATGGCTACTATCATTAGCATCAATGCCAAACAAAATTTCAACATTAATTTTTTCTTTCAAATTATGGACCAAACAATTTCCTCGTTAACTGAAAAGTTTATAAATATGAAAGAACATGTAGAAATATTTACATATTAAATTAAGTGACATTGATTGTAATGAGTTTGATATGAATGGGTTAGCATTATTTGAATTATTAGATTTAAATATATATTAAAAACAATATTAATCCATTTGAAGTATTACAATATATTTTTAAAAACGATTTTACAGATACCTTTTCCAAATGTAGCAGTTGTATGAATTTTTCTAACTTTACCAGTTTGTTGCCTCGGTTGAACCGAGTTTTTAAAAACTAAAAATTAATCAAAAATTATTTATGATCAACAATGTGTCAACAACAGATGTCTAATTTGACAATAATTTCAATAGAAAATGATCTCTTGGAACAAATAAACATAAACAAAATAATTAATAAATTCGCATTTCTTAAAGCAAGAAAACATAAATTTGTATAATTTTTTTTTTAACTTTATGATTTTCCTTTTATTTTATTATTGTGATAGAGTGTGATTACTGTGATTTAGAATTTAAAGTTTATTTCCAGAATTTCAGAATGATTTTGTTATTTTTGTTTGTTATTTCATTATAATTATATTTTTTTAAATAAAAGAATAATAATTATTTATGCCTTATTTTATTTTTTAATCTAAATATTTTGGTGTGGCAAATTTGATTTCACTTACTGGCGGCACATAGGGTTGCAGCGGCCCTGATAGAGTGTATGTGTTGTTCTAACAGGCCCCATAATTTGTTTCAGTGAGAGAAACCTATTAAGAAACCTTTCCTGTCTTGCTGACATCATGCCCCTTGATCTGAGACATGGCATGGGATATGCTGGCACTGGCTCCAGCTGACCTGACCAGTACATGATTGCTAACAGAGAAGCACTGCATGTCCATAGTGCAATCTCCTTCCCTACATATGGTGCCCTGGCCCTATGACTTTACTCCCCTATAATCCCTCTTTCCTTTCTTCACCTCCCAGCCCAACCTTTTTGCCTGGTGAACTCTACCACTAAAAATCTTTGTTGTTAGCAGTCCAGTATCCCCCCCCCCATGGAGGATGGGCTCCTCCTACTGGGCTACCCCTCTAGCCCTTTAGTTTTCATTTCCAGGCGGAAAGTCTTCCTATCATTGACCTCCTTTATTTTCATCTGTTCCCCCCTCCTCATCTGTCTCCCCCTCCCTTTTTCACTTTCCAGAGGTCCCACCACCTTGGGTCCCTCCTTCATTAGCAAGCTCATATCCCCAGGGTTTGCCTTTGTCAGAGACCTTTCTATTCCCTACTACACCTGACGCCTCCTTGTGGCAGTGGACAGACAATATGGGGCTGTTGGAACAACACTAAAACTACTATCTATGGCCCTTACAGAGTTTGTACTGCAATACAGAGTATACAAATGTGGAGTTGGGGGAACCCCTGGTGCCACTTGACAATCAACACTATACACTCTCCTATTTGTGCACATTGTACTCCCCATATTCACATTCTGCATCCCTTATATCTGATTGACACTGTATTTCATAATGTGTGCATTTGATGACTTGACCAGCACTTCAAATTCATCAAATTTGTTTACTCTGCTCCTAGCATTGGTATATATGCAAGTATACAGGCACCTAAAAATACTTTGTCACCCTAACACAGTTAATTAAAGAAAATAAAAAGAAATTGATTTTTTTCCTTTATTTTAAAGTAACCAAACTATGATTATCAGTGAGTTACTGCATATTTCTATTGCCCTATTCATATTGCCCTAATGGTAGCCGAGCATTCTGGTCTCTTGCCAAAGCTATTGGCAGCAACTTTTGCCCATCTCTGCTCCCACCTCTGTCAAAACCAGATGGTTCTGTTTTCACTTCAGCCAAGGATAAAGCTGACCTGCTAGCATCCATTTTTCTTTCAACTCACGTATTAATGAGCTTGGTAAAACACCTCCCACCACTCACAGCACGCTCCATTTTATGCCTCCTGTGGTCTTCCATCAAAAGGATTTTGTTGAATCTCGATGCTAAGAAAGCTCCAGGTCCTGATGGTATTTCTCCACTTTTTCTCAAAACCTGTGCTCCTGAACTTACTCCTATTCTTTGCTGCCTTTTTTCACTTTCTTATTCTAAAGGTGTTTTTCCTTCTGCCTGGAAATTTGCTCATATCCAGCCAGTTCCTAAAAAGGGTGACAAATCCCTCCCATCCAATTATCGTCCCATTGCAATTACTTCTACTCTTTCTAAAGTAATGGAGAAATCAATTAACCACCAACTCTTAAACTACCTAGAAACCTTCCGTCTGATCAACAATCACCAGTATGGATTCCGTCAGTGTCGATCCACTGGTGATATTCAGGCTTATGTTACCCATTTATGGACTAATTCAGTGGAAAGGTTTGGTGAAACACAAGTAGTTGCTCTTGACATCTCAAAGGCTTTTGATCGTGTTTGGCATAAAGGTCTTCTAAACAAGCTTCCATCTTATGGTTTGCCAACTGTTTTTAGTAATTGGTTATCCAGTTTTCTCTCTGATCGCTCACTGAGGGTGATGATTGATGGGTCTCTGTCTTCTAACTTCTCCACTAATGCCAGTTGAGAAGTTAGAAGTGCCGGTGTCCCCCAAGGTTCAGTTCTTTCCCCCCACTCTTTTCCTCTTGTATATTAATGACCTTCTTCCATTGACTGGAAATCCTATCCATAGTTTTGCCGATGATAGCACATTGCATTCCACTTTCCATTTTGAGAAACCTTGTCCTGCTCAATCAGCTTCAACTTCTCGAAAATCTGCTACCAATTCCTTAAATGCCGATCTTCAGGTAATTCACCAGTGGGGCAAAGACAACTTAGTTGATTTCAACCCTTCTAAAACTCAGTCTTGTCTTATATCTCGCAAAAAGGATTCTTCTGCTCCTATGCTTATCTTTAGTGACACACCGATTTCTAGGCAAAATGATATATCTCTTTTGGGGATTACCCTGACTTCTAATCTCTCTTGGAACAAGCACATTACAAATATTGCTTCCTCTGCATCTAAAAAACTTGGTTTTCTCTTTTGCTCTCGGCGTTACTTTTCTTCCAAACAGCTGCTCACTCTGTATAAATCTCAAATCAGCCCTGCCATGGAATATTGTTCCCACATCTGGGGTGGTGCTCCCAAAACCTCTCTCAGGCTTCTTGATTCCATTTAGAAGAGGGCAGTTAGGTTAATTAATGATTCATCTCTAACAGAGTCTCTCCACTCGCTGTCTCATAAACGCACTGTTTCTGCTGCATGCCTCTTCTACAGATACTTCCATGGGCACTGTTCTTCTGAATTAACTTCTATAATTCCCACTCTCTCTTTCAAAACAGTCCGAACACGTGCCGCCACCAGCCAACATCCATTTACTGTCCAACTTCAAACCCACAGAACCAACTTTTCATCTTCCTCATTTATTCATTCAACTGCCGTTTTCTGGAACAACTTTCCTTCATACGTATTTCCTGAAAATTACAATCTACAGAAGTTCAAGTCCAATGTCAACAAATATCTTCTTTCGTCTTCTCAATCTCCAACCCAAGCACGGTACTAAGTACTATAGGTTCTAATACCTCTCGTGTTTGGGGTTCACATAAAAAAAAAAAAAAAAATCTGAAAATTATCAGATTTAATTCTCAGATTGCCCATTTTCCAAAGCTACTCTGATATACTACTGCTTTGGCAAACAGCTGGAGATTTCACCTCAGAGTGATAAGTTTTTAACTGCACTTCAGTGAAATTGGAAATTTGTTAGGGCATGAAATTGCTATTCATGAACAAGATTAGAACTCGTTAATAAAATGAGACTGATTCACTTTCTGAGTTTCAAGATTGATTCATGTAGTATTAAACTAAGGTAATAATTCACTAAATACATTAGTTTGGTAAATTTTTAGAATGCCATTTGTAAACTATCCTACAGCAACTGTTATCCATTTTTAATTGCCTAAAAGAAAATGAAGTGTCCTTTACTGAGGATTGATTGTGCCCTCAGTAAAGTTTAATAAAAATTCAGGAAAGGTTTATCAAAAAAGTAAATCGAAGTCCAATATAATGCTCCCTACATCACTGCCATTTAAGCTTGCATAATCAGAGGTAAAATAATAAAGTTCATTGGTTATAATTTTAAGCTTTTTCTCAATGGAAAGGATCACAGTACTTTACACAATATAATTCTGAAATAAGATATATTGCTCATTTTTAAGAAGAATGCTATAACTCAAAAATTATAATTTTAAGCTTTATAGCACAGTACGTTGCAAAATGAGCATTTTTTTTTTATCAAAAAAAAAGTGTTGCAAGTAACACTAATAATGGATGGTAGAGAGCAGTAGTATCACTATTCCTATAGATTAAATTTGCAGTGCACCAATCTCAAACAGTTATTTTTGAAAAAAAAATGGCAATTTCTGAGTTGTCACTCTTGCACACACAGTAGTTAGTAGTAGTGGCAAATTGTGCAAGAATGCCAGC
The DNA here is from genome assembly GCF_048544385.1 of Mastigoproctus giganteus. NCBI lineage: Eukaryota > Metazoa > Arthropoda > Arachnida > Uropygi > Thelyphonidae > Mastigoproctus > Mastigoproctus giganteus. The sequence goes on from NC_143575.1 coordinate 187,375,522, forward strand.
TTATATAGATAGAATCAACCAAAAAAAAAAGCCTCTCACACACTTCACCCATCCTTACCCTCCAAGTACTTCTCTAGGTCTTCCTTGAATTTATTCAAACCATCCACTTCCACAATAGCAGATGGAAGCCTATTACAACAATAAATCACTCACATCCTTCCTTAACTTAAATGTATGCCCCCTCATGTGTGGTTTCAGCGGGAGGAAGAATGCCATTCACATTCAGCTTACTTCATTCAATCAAGCCTTAAACACCTCAGTCATATCACCCAGCAGGTGCCTGGTCTCCAGATAGATGCTGCAACTGCAGAAATGAAGCCTTTCTTGGTAAGAGCACCTGTTTGTTCCCTTTACCAATCTAGTTGCACTTCTCTGAATGGTTCCAGCATATCTTTCCTAAAGTGAAGCCTCCAGACCTGTATACAATACTCTAGGTACAGCCTAACCATGGCCTTGAACAAAGGGATAATCACCTCCTTATCCCTACTAGCAAAGTTTCTGTATATCATTGACAAAACCTGTCCTGAAAAGCATTCTGCTTAGAGAATTTCATATCTGACTGCACAATTATCTGATTTTCTACTAACCTGATTGTAGTTCCACACAGTAGATAAGTTACTCTGAAAGTACTGCTACTCCTATGCAGTACCTTGCATTTGTCAATGTTAAACTTCAGCTGCCATTTCACATCCCATTGGACCTAACTTTCTAAATCTTGTTGCAGTAGCACCATCATTACTGCCATTTACCACCCTGCCAACCTTTGTTTCATCTGCATACTTTGACATTAAGCTAATATACTTCATCAGTATCATTAATAAATATTGAAAACAACAATGTGCCTATCGCTGAACACTGGGGGCCTCCACTGATAACATTAATCCACAAAGAGCAGCACCCATTGAAAACCACTATCTTCTTCCACTTAACCATCCCTTGATCCAAAGCAGTAACTCTCCATATGCCACATTGTTATGTCACCAGTAACTACCTATGCCATATTGCTCCAGTTTATACATCAATCTTTTATGTACAACAGTATGAAAAGCAATGCTTCCTGAAATGCAAGTATATGATATTAAAATAATTTTTTGCATCTTGTTCCTTGGTAACTGCATCATAGTAACCTATCAAATTGGTTAGACAAGACCGCCCCGTATGTGATAAAGTAACTTTTTTTTTTATAGAAGTGAAAAGTAGTGATTTTTATGCAGGTTTTGTTTGTCTCCAGTCTTGAGTTGTTTTCTGTTTTTGTGCATGAAGAATTTTTTGATACAATAATATGATGGATGTAAGTGCAACCCACAGTCTAACAGTGATGAAACACATAAGTACTGGGTGGTTTGTTTGTTTTTTTAAAGCCAAGGGCTGTTTCATGATATGGCTAATTCTAATAATTTAGAGTGACTTGTGATTCAGTAAATTGAGTAAATGGGATATTACCCAATTGCCTTTGGGTAATTTGGAATGTTCTGAATGCCTTTAGTATGTGGTTTAAATTCTACTTCTTTTAAACAAAGTGCTGGGTTTAGAACAGTTATATATTGCCTACTCAATTTTATAGTAAATAACATTGATATTTCTGTTTTGTTTATTAGAGGACAAATTGGAAAGGCCTACTCCACCACTTCCTGGTAAAAAGCCCAATATACCTCCACCTATGAAAAAACCTCAGAGGTCCTCCATTGGTGCCAAGCTACCCAGTCCCACTCAGCTTGTTGGGACAACTCCTTCTCCGATACCGGCTACACCTCTAGTGCCATCCCTTGGCTCAGCTGTTACCACTACACAGTTTCCCCATTTGCTAGTTACCAACGGAACTTTAAATACTTCTGATAATTTAACTAGTGACCACAAAGTCCACCCAAGTACTTCAAAACATGACAACATAGGTAAAATAAAATGTTATTCAAAATTATTTAATGTGTTTATTTATAGTTTGTTTACAAACAGATTTTTGATGTCATCGTTACTGATTTGTAATGCATTTAACCAACAGTTTTTGACAACTGCCATCAGTGGTTTTGTTTTTGTACTCTGACTACACACTGTGTGCCCATGTTATTATAATAAGTTATGAGTGCTGTTTGACCTTTTTCCCTACTAGTCATAATGATTAACTCTGCTTCTGTTTCTGCTACACGTATAAAAGTGGTACTAATTAATACAATATTAAATATTGAAGCTCAGTTTCATTGAGCTTATTTTTGTTTTATTCCTTTGTTAAAGCCACATTCACCCTTTAATATTTTATTATCACTTAAATTATGTACCCCTCTAGCTTGGTTGTACCTGGGTATTGCCCTTACTTTATTGGATGGAAATAAATGATTTTATATATATATATACACACACACACACATAAAAAAACTCTGCCCAGTAGAAGCGTTCTGCAGTATCAGAACTTTCTCAAGGATCATGTATCAGTTTCATGGATAAATGGTGTGTAGTAATAGTAGTATACTCCAGTAAGTCTTCTGCAAGTTGCTTTGTTGTTATGCCTGTTCACACATGATAAATGTTTCACAAGAAATGCAGTCCAATCTACTTGTTTTCCGTTAACTTGTAGATGGGATGATTACCTGATTGTGTGTGCGTGTGCTCTGCCTGTCTGTATTATGGCTCACGCCTACCTGCACTTCCTCCTAACATTGTTATCCCAGCACCTGCAAGATATTCTCTTGTGATTTATTCACAAGATACCACCAGTTTCCAGGTGCATACAAAGGTCAGCTTGCCATTTCTGCATTGTTGTATTTTATGATGATGAAGGCTGGGATCAAAAATTTCCAGGACAGAATTCATAAGCACTTCTGAACTTAAAATAAGAAACTCTTCTTTTATTTTGTGCCTAAAGTGTCTAGAATTTTTTACAGTAGGTTGCATTGTGGTTGCACATGCAGAAAGTTGTTTTTTTTTTTTTTTTTTTTTTTTTAATCTATTGTTGACAATCGGTAATTTTGTATTGTAATTTTTAAGAATATTGCTTTCTAAACAAAGAACTTCTATAAAACTTTGCTTTTTTTGTTGAAGAAATCCATTTTGGAGATTGCAGAAATGTTTGTTAAAGCACATAGTGAAAAAGCTTTATCAAAATATACAATACAGCAGAACTCTCAAAAGAGATGCAGCACTTCAAGGATGGACATATTGAAGATGAGACAAGGTTTGGAAGACCTTGCAAATGATCCAAGATTTCTAAAAACAGTGGTGATAGGAGATGAAACATGAAGTTATCTTTACTACCCAGAGACAAAATTTCGGTTCTCTGAATGGAAATCTCCACATCTCCTAGGAAGTAAAAATTTGGATTAACTGGTGTTCTAAAGCACAATTGTTATGAATTGTGCTATGAATTACATCATATGAGTAGGCTGCACTGCTGATATGACATATTATAAATAATTTTTTCATTAAATTTAAATCTTTCTATTCAGTGAACTGCTGAATTCAAAGATGCAATGAGAATGGGGAGACTGAACCTGCGGGCAAGGAAAAATGAAAATTGTTCCATGATAATGTTCCTCCTCATGAGATATAATAGTAATTTCTGAATACATACACATTCACATACTCTTTAAGTGTCTTATGGCAGCTTCCTTAGTCACTTGATCTGCAACATGTGATTTTTATTTTATTCTCTAAAAACTGGAGAACTTGTTTGGGGTGGGAGGGAAATTTTCTGGTGAAACAGAATCAAGGAACTTTCAAAAAAAAAGACTTAAAAGAAGCTTTTAAACAACTATGTAACCAGTGCAAAAAATGTGTAACTAGCAAAAGTGATTATGAAAAATTAATGGGTAATTTTTCGTACTCACTTTTCATAATAATCTGTAAATATTATATTTGTTTAAATAAAAATTCAGTCCTGTACCTTCTGTGTTCACTAAACATGAGCTCTTTGGATTATGGTCATTGGTAACACATGCTGCAGAAATTGATGTTAGATATAAAAAAAAAAGTCAAATTTGATGGACCATAACTGTTTAAGTAGAAGTAGAAATTAACATTTTTTTTTTTTTTTTTTTTTTTTTTAAATTTGGAATTCCCTCTTAGCTCAGACCAGGCCACACAACACTAAAATTATATAGGCAGAAATTTCAAACCCAATGTTAAGAGAATCAACATGTATACGTATACATATGTATGAGGGGGGGGTATCAAAAAGTTCTTACCTGACCTAGATAAAACATCAGTAGGAAGATGCCATTTTTAATATAAGTTGTCTACATATTTAATAACTAACATGTGGAATTTCATTCCCATAGGTGATTGTACACCAGAGGTGGGTCCCAGAATCTGAGGAAGGATGCTATGCTTGACAAAGTGAAGTATCGAGCAGTGTTCAAGTTCTTGCATTTGCAGGGCAAGAAAGCTCAGAAAATTGACAAAGGAAGTGAAGCCAGTCAACATCGCTGGACAGGTCAGTTTGCATTGGGAGATCAAAATTGAGGGTAGAAGTGTGCTATAGGCCTAATGACTCTGATGAGTATAATAAGAAACTGTACAGGGAAATACAGTGCGCCAGTAAATCAGAGAGTCTTACAGTGGGGGATTTTAATTTCCCAGATATTGACTGGAATTTGTGGGTTGGTCACTAACACACTAGCAAGGCTTTTGTGGATTTATTGGATGATTGTTTTCTACATCAGCATGTTCGGGAGGCAGCTAGAGGGAGTAATACTCTTGATCTGATTATCAGTAGTGATTCTTCATGCATTAAGAATCTGCACATAAAGGAACCACTAGGTGGTAGTGATCACAGTGTGCTGAAGTGGGATTTACTCAAACAGGTAACTACCATCAGGGGTAAAGGGAAGGGTTTTTGCTTTCGTAAAGGCGACTACCATGGTCTGAGACTATTTAAATTCTATATATTAAATTCTATTTAAATTCACAGTGGGACCAACTGATGATGTTACCAACAGCAAATTCAAAATGGGAAGCATTCAAAGAACATATCTTGGAAGCTACTAGGATTTACATACCAACTAAGAAATATTGTTCAAGGTTTAGGCCTAAATGGATGTCAGATGAACTAATGAGACATATGGCAGAGAAGAAAACTGCATGGGATACATATAAATTAATGGGTGACATGGAAGCCTATGATAGATATAAGCTGGTCTGTAACCAAGTCACAAAAGAGATTAGGCAGGCAAAGGCAAATTATGAGAAATCCTTGGCAATGGTGCAAAGAAAAACAAAAGAGTTCTTTACCTATGTAAACTCTAGAGGGAAAGGGATGAATCAGACTGGTCTACTGGATATTGATGGTTCAACAGTTGAGGATCCTACTCAGGTGGCTAACAAACTAAACGAGTATTTTGCATCTACATTCACACAAGAGGAGTTATTCAGGAAGGAGAATGCCAGAGGTGAAGTAAACTCTGGCAGTGATCTAGATGATTTTGTAATAATTGAGAGGATAAACATAAAGGCACCTGGGGTGGATGGGATCTATCCAGTTATATTAAAGGAGGCAGCAAAGGAAGTAAGCAAACCCTTAGCCATAATTATGAGAGCTTCTTTGGACTCAGAGGAGGCACTCATAGACTGGAGATGTGCAAATGTGACCCCAATTCACAAAGGAGGATCAAAGGCTGACACAAGTAATTATAGACCTATGAGTTTAACTTCTGTTCCAGGAAAATTATTGGAGGCACTGGTTAAAGAAGCACTGCAGGATCATCTAGACAAGACTTCAGTTATAGCTCGAACACAACATGGTTTTGTTAAGGGAAAGTCTTGCCTGACCAATTTGATTGGAAACCGTGATGCAGTCACAAAAGAACTGGATGCAGGGAATAACTTTTATATTATATATTTGGATCTTAGAAAGGCTTTTGATACTGTTGCACATGGAAGGCTGCTGCACAAATTGGAGCAGTGTGGCATTGGAGGCAAATTGCTGCTATGGATAAAGGGGTGGTTGAGGGGGAGAAGACAGAGTGGTAATCAATGGATACTGCTCATCGTGGACTAATGTTATTAGTGGAGTCCCTCAGGGTTCAGTGTTGGGTCCATTACTGTTTTCTTTATTTTTAAATGATATTGATGATGGTATATCAAGCTTAATGTCCAAGTTTGCAGACAATACAGAGGTTGGCAGAGTTGTCAAGGACACTACTGACACTATGCTGCTGCTGCAACAGGATCTGGAAAGATTGAGCAGATGGGCTGAGAGGTGGCAAATGAAGTTTAACATTGACAAATGTAAAGTACTACATATGGGAAACAGCAACCCCAGAGCAACGTATCAACTCTGTGGTACTACACTGACAGTGGCAGAGAATGAGAAGCACCTGGGAGTAATTGTGCAGACAGACTGCAAGAGTAGCTCATGGTGTCTTGTCAATGATATACAGGAATTTTTCTAGCAGGGATAAGGAGGTGATTATTCCCTTGTATAAGGCAATGGTCAGGTCACACCTTGAGTACTGTATACAGGTCTGGAGGCCTCATTTCAAGAAGGAAGTAGAGATGCTGGAACGAGTACAGAGAAGGGCAACAAGATTAGTGAATGGAACAAAGGGTTGCTCTTACGAAGAAAGGCTTAAGTTTTGCAAATTACAGTGTCTGGAGGCTAGGCACCGGTGAGGTGATCTGATAGAGGTGTATAAAGCCTTGAATGGTTTGAGCATGCCCAATGCCGATGGGATTCTTCCTCTTGCTCAGAATAATCACCTGAGAGGGCATAAATTCAGATTGAGGAAATTGAGGAAAGACAGATGTAGGATAGATGTGTGGAAATTTGCCTTTAGCCAGTGGGTAGTTGGTTGGTGGAACAGACTTCCATCCCTTGTTGGGGAAGTTGATAGCCTAAATAAATTTAAGGCTCAGCTGGACAGGTATTTCGAACGAACGGAGGGGTGAAGTGGAAGTGGGGTGTTTTTTTTTTTTTTTTGGTTGATGCTGCATAAGCTTGCTTTCTTGCATCATATGCCTCTACTAATGCTAATGCTAAATGAAAGCTGTGTATGGGCAGAATTGTCCGTTCTATGACACTGTAAAAATTGGAAAGGAGTTACAGTGCAGTCGTACAAGTGTCTTTGATGAGCCAAGAGAAGGAAGGCTATTAACATCCACAGACAGTGAGACGGTTGCAAAGGTTGAGCAGCTGGCGCTGAGTGACAGACATGTGACTATTCATTTCATCACAAATGCAGCAGGAATTAGTTATGAGTCTGCCCACAGTATTTTACATGACCACCTGCACATGTCTAAGGTCTTCGCACAATGGGTTCCAAGATTGCTGACGCCTTTGCAGAAGCAATTCCTAATGCAATGTTCTCACCAACTGTTGGATGTTGAGAAGTTTTTGATTGTTTGGTGACAAATGATGAATGCTGAGTGTACCCGTATGATCCAGAGACTAAAGACATGGAAAAGCAGTGGAAGCACACCTCCGCAGGAAGTCATCAATGAAGTGGAATTGTGGTTTCAGGCAAAAAAGTGCGGACTTCTATGATCAAGGCATTAAACAACTGATCCATAGATGGGAGAAATGTGTTACTGTACATGAAGAGTAGAAAAGGATTAAAGTTCCTGTGAAGTTCACCTTTCTAGGGCTATTATTTCTAGGTAAGGTTATGAACTTTTTGATACCCCCCTTGTACATAGCATTGAATTAAAGTTAATGGTTTAGTTAACTACAAAAATAGAAAATCAAAAAAATTTTTTATTTTTTTATTTTTTAGTGTAAAAATAAAACAGTAGCAGTCAGAGAGAAAATGTTTCTCGTGTAACCTATGGCTTAATTCACTTAATGAGCTTGTTGGGTTTTTTTTTTTTTTTTTTTTTTTTTGTGTAAAATACCATGGAAGTGCTTTTACACTTTAAACCATTTAACTACTTTTTCTTTTACATTTTATATACATGGTCCATAAATCAGGAGACATGTTTAACTGCAATTAACAACACTATCTTAAATATATATTTTAATTAACTCTGGCATAATTGAAAAGGCATACATAAACTCAAAAACAAATATTTTATTTAAGCTTGTTTTAGTATTTTATGTAGTAGTGGCAAATGATGCAAGAAAGCAAGCTTATATAGCATCAGCCAAAAAAACACTTCTCCAATCCATACCCTCCAAGAATTTGTCTGGTTCATCCTTGAATTTATTCAAACCATCCACTTCCACAACAGATGGAAGGCTGTTCCAACAATCGACCACTTGCTGGCTGAGGACAAACTTCCACACATCTATCCTGCAACCATTCTTCCTCAATTTAAATTTATGCTCCACCTTGTGTGTAGTTCAGCAAGAGGAAGAATGCCATTCACATTCAACTTACTCAATCTGTTTAAGGCCTTAAACACCTCTTCTGGAGACTGAGCACCTTGCAGGTACCTAGTCTCCAGAAGCTGCAATTTGCAGAACTGAAGCCTTTCTAGGTAAGAGCACCCTCTTGTTCCCTTCACCTATCTGGTTGCCCTTCTGTACACCCATTCCAGCAGATCTACATCTTTACTAAAGTGAGGCGTCCAGATCTGTGTACAGTACTCAAGATGCAGCCTAACCATGGCCT